>NW_015167559.1:638773-642898 GCF_001447785.1 Gekko japonicus
AGCTGTAACAAGTGATTTTCTTGAAGGTTTTGCCTTATTTCAACTTCTCCCACTCTTTTCTTCATCTTTTTATTACCGGTGTCCATCTCTACTATTTTTTCTGTTACTTGTTCCACTTTCTTGTCTGTTTCTGCCAACTGACGCTGCTGTAAAGCGAAGTTTTGATTCAACGAGGTCAGCTGCTGGTTAATACCATTGAGTTGCTCTACCACCGGCTTTAGCATATCCGCTAGCAGCTTCATGATGTCAGTTCCCTCCTCTGGCCTTGGGCTCTGACTACCCAGTTTCGGTTTTAACTTTCCAATTTGTTTACAAATTCAAACGATTACGCAAAGGCTCGAAAGGCTTGTTGTTTTGCTGCAGGGACTCAGATAAGTCTCTCAAAACAAATCGTTGTTTGCTTTCCCCCTCTCCCCCTTCGCTTGATTCTTTATGAGCATAGGAGGTGTCCCTCCCTGCTCTCCACTTTCCCAGGGGGGGATTTGCTTATCAATCAGTCCGCTCAGACAGAACTCACGTTCATTGTCGGTCTTCAATCAGACCTCACTCCCAATCATTGTTATTCCGCTCGATCTCTCGCACCTGCCCCAGTCGAACTAGCTTGTGCCCGAAGGCCACTCAGTGACCGGATTGTCAGGGCGGAGGGAAGCCTCTATTCTCCGGCAGATAGCCATCAAAGAGGTTAACCATCAAAAGCCCTCTGGCTTGGAGCCCTTCCCGAGAGCTCCGTGGAGGTGCCACTTGAGGTGTGCTAATCGCTCCTCCGCGGGTCGGAGAGACCGACCGCCATCGCTAGTCCACTTCCGGCTTCATCTCAGGCCTTCCAATAGGTCTGACTGCTTTTTTCAGTGCAGGCACCCTCGAGCACTGAAACGTTTTAGCACTGGCATGCAAATATATAGATTTTAAAAGTTCACTGCCCAAAACCACCGTTTCTGGGTGGGGTTTGGGTGGCAATCCACAAGGTGGGGAAAAATGTTCAGATTCTGAACAAGACGCTATCTTGCGAATTTATTCTGCAATGGGGGGGGAGTATGGGAAAAACTAGTTTAGGAAAGAATGGGGACGACGACAAGAAAAGACTGGGACAGCATGAGGTTGTTAACAAAGTTATACGGACAGAAGAAAAAAACACAGTAATATTGGGGAATGAAAATGGAACATTAAGGCAATTTGGAAAATGCCAACATCAGTGGATGAGATTCCTCTGTTGGAAGACAAGGACTTGACACTGTCCTTTTGGCCCTAGCCTCCAGAAGAATTGACATACCTATAACCATCCATAGATAGCATAGAATCTATGTCTGATTCTCATCTATCCTATCTAGAATGGAGTTCACTATAATAAAGAACTCTTCTTAGCTTTGAATATGATTACTGGCTCTGTGTAACTTTGTAAGCTTGCTGGCACACTCAGCAACCTGCTTCACTGTGTGGGTAGCTTTTATGCACTCTGCTACTGAAGGTAGAGAATCCTGGCTGTACCAATCCAGAGAATCCAAGATCCTCATCATAATGGTAATCAAATACTGGACAAGCCCCTCTTCAACGGGTTCAGATGGATTTCCAGGGAGACTGGTTTTCTACTTTATACCTAATGGCTGGTCTTAAGATATGGTCTACTAGCCAAATTGCTTGAGAATGGCAAACCTACCCTGAAACAGCAGTATATCGTAGAGATATTGGGGGGAAAACATACTATACGTTATCTCATTTAATAGGATAAACTCTACTTAAGTTCATCAGTCTTGATTTTATTATCGGTCACTTCATCGAAACTGTACAATCTTTAAATTACAAGCGAAAATCTGAATGTACCATTTTCAGAGGTAACTACATTGTAGTGTTCTCAGAAAGACTCTTGAATAGGCTTGTAAATAAAATATGAAACCTATCTGAAACCTACTGTACATTTTATAAAACAGACACAGGCCAACTTGATGAGCTGTCAAGTGGTTTTGACAACCGATTTGGATGTAAATTGTGAATTAAACAAGATGCCATGGAAAGTTGACATAAACTATCTGTCAGTTTTCTCTGATTGACATTATCAAGGCTTTTGTTAATCAATGGGTAACAAAAGAGCCTGGTGGATGTACTTGCTTGTTATTTCATTTTCAAAAAGGCAACTGACTGATTATTCTATTGCATCAATAGACTGAAAATATAGGAAGCAAAAATGGTAAATATACAGCAGTATGTCAGCCATCTAGTACTCTTCTCATTTTATTCAAAGTGTGTAGTCAGAAACAAACCAAACTGATATCATTGGGACTTTCCACCAAATGACCATAGTCTTAGATTTTTATTTTAAGGAAAATGATAAATTTGTGCTATTGAACATGGTGTGGATGTAGTCATGGTTGCAGCTGTACATCTCTATAATAGTGTTAGAATGTATGCAAACCTATTGTACAATTCAGGGCTGAAAGATATTCCTCTGTATTTTTGGCCTAATTCAACCCAGATCCCAAAATTATTCTTCTGTTAATTCACCCCCAGACCTTGACCCCAATAAGTGTTCAGCCTTGCCTCTTCCTGGAAATGATAAAAGGAGGGTGAATACCCACTCTCAGGGCTGCCTGCTGTTACTCCAGAGCTTTAAAAATATCAGGCCCAGCCTCCTTCGTCCATCTACTTTCTACCCTGGCCCTTCCTGGCTGCCAGTCTTCACCCTGATTGGCTGCCTCTGGGCTGTCTAGGTCTCCAGCCTCTTCTCAAAGGTGGGGACCTCTGGTTGGTTGAGGCCTATTGCTGCCTGCCGTGCTGGGCCAACCACTGCTCCTAGATTCCCTGCTGCCTCCTCCCTTAGCTGAGGGGCCTCTAGGCATTGGGTTATTCTCAGTTTCCTGGTGGGAGGGAGTGCTGTAGAGGATGTGTGCCAGCCCCAGATAAATGTCCAGTCCCATCACCTATGGCAGCTATTTTCACCTACAGAAAGTTGTCAGATATTTAGATATAGAGGGTATATTTCGATATAGTAGGTATCTCTGAAACATATAGTATGTACCTCAGAAACGTGGTAGAATAGGGAAAATGTATGGGATACAGTCATTCTTGAGTATAGGATTTATAGGCAGGACGGGGAGGAATGGGTTGGTGGAGATGTTGCCTTGTTCATCAAAGAGGGCATAGAATCAAATAAGTTAGAAATCTTCAGGGGAATTAACTCCCCAACAGAAACAATATGGGTGAAAATAATGGGCCCTAAGGGTAACTTAAGAATGGAGGTGCACTATCGCCCAACTGATCAAACCCTTGAGGTTGACCTTGAGATGGAGAACAAAATAAGGGAGGTGACTAAAGCAGATAATGTTGTGATGCTGGGATACTTCAACTCTCCTCACATTGACTGAGTACTCAAGTCATGCTGTAGACCAGACATCATAAATGACTGTGCACTGGAACAGTTGGTCACAGAGCCAACTAAAGGGGTAGTGATCTTGGACTCAGTTCTGAGTGGGTCTCAAGACCTGGTGAGAGATGTAGAGGTTATGCTGTCGAAGGCTTTCACGGCCGGAGTTCATTCGCTGTAGATTTTCCGGACTGTATGGCCGTGGTCTTGGCATTGTAGGACCTGACGTTTCGCCAGCAGCTGTGACTGGCATCCTCAGAGGTATAACACAGAAAGATGGAGTACTCTCTGTGTCAAGGTGAGAAGAAAAATAGTAGGCAGGTAATTTATATCTACTCAGGAAGGTGGGGTAGGGCTGAGTCATTATCTTGTAGGAGTTCCCCAGGCTGTGACATGCTAATGGAGGAGCTTTCCTGAGAAGGTTCTTTTCAACCTCAGTGATGAACTAAATCATCTGAACCACTCACTTCAAGCAAATGGCTACTCCAAGAATGAAATCAGAAGAGCAATTAAACCAAAGGTAAAACAAACAACTGAGGAAAAGCAGTCTTCCTCAGGAAAAGTTTTTTGCCATATATCAAAGGAATCACTGATCAGATGGGAAAACTTATGAAAAAACACAACCTACAAATAGTATTCAGACCCACCAGAAAAATACAACAGATGCTACAATCGGCAAAAGACAGAAGAGACTCCCTCACTTCTGCAGGAGTATACCGCATTCCATGCTGTTGTGGACAGGTGTACATTGGGACCACACCGTGCAGCCT
>NW_015167559.1:642981-650199 GCF_001447785.1 Gekko japonicus
GCCTAACTCAAACAGGACACAGTATCTTATTCCAAGACACTGAAAGGCTGGACAACACATCCAATTGCCATGTCAGATTACACAGGGAAGCCATTGACATTCATAAACATAAACACAATTTCAACAGGAAAGAAGAGAGTTTAAAAATAAATAGGGCATGGTTTCCTGTCCTGAAAAACACAAAATGCTCTACATCTTACAACAGCACTACAGATAAGATTAGAATTTCAACAGCCAATCCATATGCAAAAGAACCTCCTCATGAAAGCTCCTCCATTAGCATGTCATGACCTGGGGAACTCCCACAAGATAATGTTTCAGCCCTACCCCACCTTCCTGAGTAGATATAAATAACCTGCCTACCATTTTTCTTCTCACCTTGACACAGAGAGTACTCCATCTTTCTGTGTTATACCTCTGAGGATGCCAGTCACAGCTGCTGGTGAAACATCAGGTCCTACAATGCCAAGACCACAGCCATACAGCCTGGAAAATCTACAACAACTGATGTAGAGGTTGTTGTACTAGTTGAGAACAGTGACCACAATGCTATTAAGTTCAGCATTCAGGTCAATGAAAAGTTACCCCTAAAGTCCAAAAGTGTAACATTCCATTTCAAAAGAGGGAGCTTTACAAAAATGAGGGGAATAGCTAGAAGGAAACTGAAAGGGAAACACAAGAGAGTTAAATCCCTAGAGGATACTTGGAAGCTATTTAAAACCACACTAATTGAAACCCAGATAAAATGAATTCCACAGGTTAGGAAAGGCACTGCCAAGTCTAAAAGAATGCCTATAGGTTTAACAATGCAAGAAAGCTGTGAAAAGTAAAGAGGCTTCTTTTTAATAGTGTGAGGTCTGCTCCAGTGAATTGAAGGGACCACATGCTCTGGCAAAAGAAATGTAAGTCTGTAATTAGGCATGTGGGTTGCTAAAAGCATCAAGACAAATGATAAACATTTCTTTAAATACATCTGGAGCAGGAAACCAACCAGAGAAGCAGTGGGGCCTTTGGATGACCAAGGAATAAAGAGATTGCTAAAGGAAGATGGGGAGATGGCAGAGAAGCTCACTCAATTTTTTGCTTCTCTGTTCGCTGTGGAAAGTGTGGGGCATGTACCCATGCCACAGCCACTATTTTCAGGAAGGGTGGGAGTCTGAAGAACTGAATCAAATTGAGGTGACCAGAGACCTACTGTGGAAATTAAAAACTGATACATCTCCAGGTCCTGATGGCATACCCCTGAAAGTTTGTAGGGAATCCAGATGTCAGATAGCTGATGTATTAACCCATATCACTAAATTTAGCTGCTGTACCAGAAGACTGGATAGCAGCAAATTCTACACCAATTTTTAAAAAGGGGTCCAGGAAGGAACCAGGAAATTGCAGGCCAGTCAGCCTAATGTTTGTCCCAGGCAAATTAGTAGAGACTGCAATCAAAGATAGAATTATTAGACATCTAGAGGAACAAAGCCTGCTGAGGCAAAATCAGCATAACTTCTCTAACGGGAAGCCCTTCCTCACCAACCTTTTAGAGGTCTTTGAGAAAATGAACAAGCATGTAGACAACAGTGGCCTTGTGGTGGTGGTGGTGGTGGAAAGTGCCATCAAGTCACAGCTGACTTATTGTGACTCCAGAGGTGGTTTGCCCTTGCCTGCCTCTGTGTCGTGGCCCTAGTATTCCTTGGTGGTCTCCCATTCAAATACTAGCCAGGGCCAACACTGCTAAGCTTCTGAGATCTCACAAGATCCGACTAGCCTGGGCTATCCAGGTCAAGGCAACAGTGACCTGGTAGACATTATATACTTGGCCTTTAAAAGGCCTTTGACATGGTACTTCACCAAAGACTCCTGAGTAAACTTAGCAGTCGTGGGATACAAGGTGTGTTCCTTTATGGATTAAAAATCGGTTAAATGACAGGAAGCAAAGAGTAGGAATACATGGACAATTCTCACAATGAAGGGGAGTAAGCATTAGGGTCCCACAAGTATCAGTATTGTTCATAATTTGTTCATAATTGATCTGGAACTAGGTGAGTAGTGTAGTGGTCAGATATGCATATTCAGGGGTCATTTTGTAGAAAAAGAGGAGCAGGAGCTCATTAGCATAACTCATTAGCATAACTCATTAGCATAACTCATTAGCATAACTCATTAGCATAACTCATTAGCATAACTCATTAGCATAACTCATTTGTATATGCCACTCCTCCTGACATCACCGGAAGTGTGTCAGAAGGCAACCCCCACCGCTCAGGCTTCACTGGACTGTTTTGGACCGGGGGGCTGGAGGAATCTCTGCAACTTACCTGGCTGCTTCTTGCTCTGACTGAGGGCCGCTGGGAGCAGGGAGTAGGGCTTGTTGCATGTGCCCACCCCCTGGGCTCTTTACTGCCGGAGCTCTGCTCCTGTGTGCTCCTGCAGGAAATGACCCCTGCATATGATACAAATTATTCATGATGGTAAGAATCAAAACTGACTGTGAAGAGCTCTAAGAAGATCTCTACAAATTGGGTGGGTGGATGACAATGTGGCAAATGAAGTTCAGTGTTGGTAAGTGTAAGGAGAAAAGGACGCGGGGAGCCTGGGACAAAAGAAATCCCAACGTCAAGTATAGGGTAATAGGGTATGAACTTGCTGAGACTGACAGAGAAAAAGGTCTTGGGGTTGTAGTGGATAACTCAATGAAAGTGTCAACCTATTGGGCTGCAGCAGTGAAAAAAGGCAAACGCTATGTTAGGGAGTGGATTATGAGGAAAAGGATTTGTGAGGCAAAGCACCCCTGGCCTCCCCTCAAGGGTTAAGAACAGTAATGGGCCTGGTTCATCCTGCAGGTGTTACAAATTGGTCTCTTGGTTTACATAGTTCTTATCATCTTCAAGGCAAGAGATGGAAGTGAGGTTATTAGCTTCTCAGGAGAACCTGTGGTCCGTGTGATGGGGAGGGGAAGAGCCGGGAGTGATGAGGTAATCTTCTAGAGGCTTCTCCTGATAATGTGTTCTGATTGGATGTCATCTTAACCTAGGGTTGCCAGGTCTGGATTGGAAAATACCTGGAGACTTTGGGGGCAGAGCCAGGAGAAGGTGGGGTTTGGGGAGGGGAGTGGCCTCAGCATATTACAATGTCATACAGTTCACCCTTCAAAGCAGCCATTTCCTCCAGGGGAGCTGATCTCTGTCAGCTGGAGATCAATTGTAAAAGCGGGAGATCCCGAGGCCCCACCTGGAGGCTGGCAACCCTATCTTCACCTGATGTTGCTGGGCCCAAAAACTATAATGGTGCTAAGGCCCTGAAGAAGAGAGACTAGCTAGGATTTTGATGGACTAAAGGCCTGAAACTATGACCTGCTTGAATTGCAATTGCTTGCAATGTAGAGAATGCCTGAGTTTTGGTCTTTGACTTTGAAACTAAGGTTTGTGCCTAGGGTTGCCAGCCCCCAGGTCTCAGCAGAGGTTCTCCTGCTTTTGAGGGCTGTGATCTGCCAGCCAGCTGGACGGTGGGGGAAACCCCACCCCCAAATAGGGATGTTGTTGGGCGAGGTCCCCAATGCGATGACATCACCTAGAGGTGATATCATTGCATTGGCAACATCACACATGACACTGTGTTTTTTGGGCAAATTCTATGATTTTGAAGCAAAAAAACCCAGTTTTTGCCACAAAACCAGACTGTTGTGTATGACATTGTGGTGTGATGATGTCACTTCTGGGTGATGTAATCACATTGGGACATCACCCGACGACATCCTGCCCACCTCCAGAACACACATGCCCCATCCCCTGCTGCGATGGCGAGGGTACCTGGTAAACCTATTTGTGCCATCTAACACAAGTTCTGAAAATGTTAGATAGTTTAAGCTAGTTTTCTTGTTTTCCTTCTGCTTGATTTAAGAGTGGAATTTGCTGCCAGAGGATATACACAGGCATAGACAGCTTTAAAAGATAGATTCTTGGAGGTTGGACAATCTGGAGTTTCCAAACAGCCTTCAGAGACAACCACAACAAGTAAGAAACCTTACAGTAATCCGACCATGACTATCAGAGCGGGGATAACTGGAAAGATCATGTTTCCCCTGGAAGGGCTGTGACTGGAACTCCTTCTGATGTTGCTTAAAGGTTGTCCTTTCAGTAACCTCCAGGCACAGACAATGTGCTTTATCAAAACTCACATTCCCTCAGAACTTGGCATTCGGCAGTTGATTCATTGTTTGCTTTCAAGATGAGGCTTGAAACTTTACCAGTATCTCAAATTAGTCACCTCTGCTGAAAAACAGGAGGAAGTTGGGATTTTTAAAAAACATTGTCTTCTCACGTGGACTTAATTTTGAGGAGAAATTAGCTGATTCTCTAAAAATAAAGCATGACAAAACCTACCTGTTATAGGATAAACATTAAAGTGAAGCCAATTATGCTTAATTAATTTAAAACAGCAAGTGACGTGGTTTATTTTACTGAGCTACCAAGTTTCTGTGCTCTTTTTCTTGTATAGGCATTCAAAGCAAGTAACTGGATTTTTCAGATTATATTTTACATTTGCTTTGCCTGTATGCCTTCTCCCCCTCCCATAATACTAGAACCCATGGTCATCCACTGAAGCTGAAGGGTGGGAAATTCCAGACAGACACAAGGAAGTATTTTTTTCACACGGCGTATAGCTAATTTGTGGAACTCACTGCCACAGGATGTGGTCATGGCCACCAACTTGTAAGGCTTTAAAAGAGGAATGAACAAATTCATGGATGGGGCTATCAATAGCTACTACTACTGTAGTGGTTAAAGAGTGGTGGGCTCTAATCTGGAAAACTGGTTTTGATTCCCCACTCATCCACATGAAGCCAGCTGGGTGACCTTGGGTCACTCACAGTTCTCTCAGAGCAGTTCTCTCAAGACCAGTTCTCTCAAGACCAGTTCTCTCAGAGCTCTCTCAGCCCCACCTACCTCACAGGGTGTCTGTTGTGGGGAGGGGAAGGGAAGCAGATTGTAAGCCACTCTGAGGGTGCATTCAGACGGGGCATTTATACCGGTATAAACTGCTGCGGTTCCAACCGGTGCAATTTGATCCGGAAGAAACGCGATCACACTCACCTCCTGACTGCGCAGCACATCGTGATATGCCCTTCACACTACCAACGCGCAGCAGCACGCGTCGGCGGTTATTAATTTTTTTTTACATTTTTGCACATGCGCATAGGCAGCCATCCACAGAGTTGAGATCTTCGTGCAGGTGCAGAACACCCCGTCCCAAAAAGCGCGCCCTGAAGCGAAGATGTCCCTTTAAATTTTTACACTGAAACTGGCCTTTGTGAGGTCCCGGACTCATCTAAAGCCTTACACTAGACCCTTTTTTCGGTTTGTTTTACAAATGCCAGGGTGAAGCTTCGCCCAAGCGCACATCGAGGAGGCTTAAAAAAAATGGTGGCCGAAAAGCAGAAGCCTTGGGCTTCCGAACGGAAGTGGCTGTACACTGGCAGAGAGCGATCAGACGGGGATAATGCGGTTGGAACCGGTGCACTCAGGATACCACCACTTGGGGACCTAGTAGCAGAATACAACGGTTAAAGGCTGTTTGCAACGGTTAGGGACCTTGTGATCGCCTGTAAGTACACAGAGTCCAACCGGCATCTATACCAGCATAAATGCCCCGTCTGAACGCACCCTGAGACTCCTTCGGGTAGGGTAGAAAACCAACTCTCCTTCTCACGATGGGTATCTGCTCCCTCCAGTACCAGAGGTAGTATGCTTCCTTTTTTATGAATACATTTTTATTAAGTTTTTAAAATACACAAGGATGAGGAAGAAGAAAGGGGAAGGGGCCAGGGAAAGAGCAAAATTAATGATTTTCTGCATATAACTTTCCTCTACTTGTCATTTCATGTTATACACAGATAAACTGTGATGTTTAGAAGTTCATAAAGTCTCCTTAATATTATAATATTAAAAAGTTCATATCTTTGTATTTCTCTCTTATCCAAGTATAAAATGGAGTCCATAGTCCAACAAAGTCTTCTTCCATTTGCCCTTTTAACATGGAGGTCAATATAACCATTTCTGCACTTTCCATAATCTTCGCTATTAGATCATGTTCAGAAGGTGTTGATGGAAGAAGAAGAAGAAGAGATTGGCTTTATACCCCGCCCTTCACTTGGAGTCTCAGAGTGGCTTACAAACACCTTTCCCTTCCCCTCCTCACAACAGACACCCTGTGAGGTGGGTGGGGCTGAGAGAACTCTGACACAAACTGCTCTTTTTCAAGGACAGCTGTGCCAGAGCTTGTGACTGACCCAAGGTCACATCAGCAGGTGCAAGTGGAGGAATGGGGAATCAAACCCGGTTCTCCCAGATTAGAGTCCGCACAGTTAACCACTACACCAAACTGGCTCTCCAGTAAGTTGCAAATAAAATTCCAGCTGCAGTTACTACATAGATTATAAAATATCTTTAATTTTTGTCAAAATTCTCTGGTATACAATTCAATAAGAACAATTCTGGTCAAAAAGGTACTGAAATCTGCAAAACTGTCTATATAAGAGTATGTACCATAACTCAAAACGTGCGCACTATATCACATGTCCACCACATATGATAAAACATTCTCACATGTTTTTTACACTTCCAACAATTATTTGACATATTTTTATACATCTTAGCTAGTCTGTCTGGTGTTAAATACCATCTGTGAAACAACTTATACAGATTCTCTTAAATGTTACCGATTTAGTTATTTTCACATTCACTTTGCGTAGTTTACTCCACTGTGTAAGATCAATGTTATAACCCAGATTTTGCATCCATTTCACCACACAGTCTTTAACCATCTTCCATTTTCATTTGCATTAAGAATACATACATTTCCTTAATCAGCTTATCATTAGATGTGAGGTAGTATGCTTCCTTAAAGCAGTTGCTGGGGAGCACAGGCAGAATGATGGTGTTGCATTTTTTCTGTCTGTGGGATTCCTAGAGGCAGGGGTCCTTTGGGGCCGGAGTGTGCTGGAGCTCCAGTTCGGGAGCCCAGGAGCTGGCACAAATGGTGGTGGCAGCAAGCCCCGCTCCCAGCTCTCCGCCGGAGCGTTGCAGGCCCAGGGAGGCCCGTTGCCGCCTCCCTGGGGCCCGTGCCGAAGTGCTGCAGCCCCAGAGAGGCCCCAGGAGGCCCGTCGCTGCCTTCCCGGGGCCCGCGCTGGAGTGCTGCAGCCCCAGGGAGGCCAGAGGATACTTATTG
>NW_015167559.1:650390-680951 GCF_001447785.1 Gekko japonicus
CTTTCCCTTCTCCTTTCCTTCTTCTCTTTTCCTTCTTCTTTCCTTCTCTCTCTTTCCTTCTTTCCCTCCTTCTTCCCTTCTCTCTCTTTCTTTCCCTCCTTCTTTCCTTCTCTTTCTTTTCCTCTTTCCTTCCTTATTTCCTTCTCTTTCTTTCACTCTTTTCTTCCTTCATTCCTTCTCTCTACTCTCTCTTTCCTTCCTTCTTTCCTCCTGCGGCCCAACTCTAGTGGCCCAACTCTAGTGGCCCCCCCCCACGCTGGCTGGGGAAGGGAAGGGGAGGCTTTTGAAGATGCCTCCCCCCCCTTTTGCTTCCCCTTCTGACATCACTTCCGGTGATGTCAGGGGGCGTTGCATATCCTAACGAGCTATTATGCTAATAGCCTAGTAGCTCATTAGCATACAGTATGCTAATGAGCTCCTGCAGCTTTTTTTCTACGAAAAGACCCATGCCTAGAGGTAGCTGGTTGGCCACTGTGTGAACAGAATGCTGGACTTGATGGGCATTCTTATCCAGCCTGGCTGATTCAGCATGGCTCTTCTTATATTCTTGTGATATGGTGGGCTAACAAATAAATGAGTAACTTGATGTTACAAGGCAGACTATTGTTAAACCAACTAAGTGAAATGTACATGAAAATAAAGGCCTGCAAATGATTAAAAGTGACTTCTAGACCATTTGTATGTGGTAATAAGGACTGCCAATTTAGGACGCACATTCAGACATTAATTTATTCATCATGATCTGACTTGAATGCCAATTTCATAAATACATACAGAATTATTTCTGACAGGGGCAGGATTGTTCTGAATGGCATTTCTATTGGCAACATTTCCACTTTCTGCCAATTGTTGCACTCTCTCGTTGGCTTTGAGAGCAAAATAAGATTTGACACTGAGGGCTCTATATTGGTTTCTGTGGTCAGTTTGCAACCCAAGGCAGCTGCTTTGAAGATTAGGGAAGAAGAGTCAATGACGGGGGGGGGGATGTCTTCCCATATTTTTCATATGCCTCTCCAAAGCTCTCGTGGGCAAATTCAGGCACTAGATAAAATATCTAGTGACACTGAAAGTTTTGTGCAATTTTTCACCGAACATTTATTTAAGGCAGTTGAAGTCTGTAGATATGCATGACACTGGTGGTTGTCCATTTCCCTGCTTCCATTGGCAAACAGCGGTTGCAGGCAGAAAGAAGGGACTGGAAATACTTTTTCCCGCCATCACCAAGGCCACCAGGGAAAGAAGGAGAGAGAGAGCCTTCTTTGAATGTGAGGGTACATATGCAAAGACCTGTAGCAGCCTGCACAGGGTGAACTTCACAATATCTATTTGTTTCATCCAGATGTGGTAGAAAGTGCAATCAGGTCACAGTCATAGAATCATAGAATCATAGAATGTTAGAGTTGGAAGGGACCTTTCAGGTCATCTAGTCCAACCCCCTGCACTATGCAGGAGCATAGCTGAAAGGTAGCCCTACATACCTACAACATACCCAAAAGATGGTCGTCCAGCCTCCGTTTGAAAACGTCCAGCGAAGGAGCACCCACCACCTCCCGAGGCAGACTGTTCCACTGCTCAACCAGTCAACTTATGGTGACCCCCATAGAGTTTTAGGCAAGAGGCCAACAGAGGTAGTTTGTCATTGCCTGCCTCTGCATAGGGACCCTGGACTTCCTTGGTGGTCTCCCATCCATGTACTAACCAGGGCTGAACCTGCTTAGCTTGCAAGATCTGATTAAATCAGGCTAGCCTGGGCCATCCAGGTCAAACTGAGCATTTAGAAGCCCACTCATTTTCGGTTTATTTCTATTTAAAGAAAAGTTTTGACTTTAGCTTTTAAAAGATTTCTATGCCATGCAAAAATGAGTGAATAGCAGCGGCTATTGTTAGTATGCATATCATGCAATTAGCAGTTTATAAAAAATGGAGTTTTGGCTTGCCCCCTTCCCTTAGTCTAATTTTATTAAGTTGGAAATAACTCCTGTTGATTTCACTGGGTCCTGCTATGGTGCATGTGTGTAGGATCTCAGCCTTCATTAGCACATGGTATCTATCTGAATTCTCCATGTGAAAGGAGAAATTTAATTTTAGAGTACTGGACTTAAGTTGGATAAGCACACCCATCATATAATGGCAAAAGGGCATACTGAAGAATCTCATGATTATGAGATTTGACTAGAAATACAATTAACAGTAAACAGAGGAGGAAGTGCTTTTTATCTGGGGCAACAGATGTGTCATTTTCTGATGATCTGACTTGTTCTTTCAGGTAAGTCAGGTGACTGATGCAGAAATACCAACTACTGTGACGCCTCCTTGCCAAGGTTGTCTCCTGCCTTCCACTATATTTTAAGTAATGGGTGGAGATTAGTTCCTTGATTTGCACGTAGAGAGTGTGCATACACATATATGTTTAAGGAAGAGAAGTCATTACAGCATCGCGGCTAGGAAAAGCTACAACTTAAGTGACATCCAAGAACAGCAGAATTTGTTTCTAGCTCTTGGGATCCGAGGAAGCTACTGGGAAGAAGGTAAGACATTTCAACCTTTCTCTGCATATTTCGTGTAGCCAAAGACAGGCTTTTAGTAGATGGCATCTATATTGCTGTTGGTAAATTAGAGTTTAATTTTAAAATCCAGAGACCAATGGAGTTGTCTGGGTTTTCCTAAGGAAGTAAAACAGACTAGTGAACTGAATCACAGGCAATTAGGTATTGTCAGAGGAATGGCAAGGTGCTAGTTTCCTCATATACCCTTCAAGAATTGGGTGATATTAAAAAATAGCGATTCTAAAAACCCCAGAAACTTTGAGGCAGGCATTTCTCCACTTCCAGTTCTAGTTGGGTTTCACTGAATAAGGCATTAAAATAATTCTAAGGCATTAAAATAATTAAAGCTAAAGAAATGTTGTATAGCCTAAATTGGAAGTTCATTCATTTGCCTTCCTCTTCTTCTTGCCCCCAGTCCTGTACTTCTTTAAAAAGATCCCGATATTCTGTATGATGTAGGCTCAGCCCAGCACTGCGGCTCTTCCAGGTCTTTCTCCCCCCTTTCTTCTTCACAAGCTTTCTCCTCCTTCCCATAAGACCAAGAACTTATTATTGTCCCCAGGTGCAGGGCTAACAGGGCTGAATTCCAAACAGTTAGTATTTTACAAACAGGGCCTGCATATCCTGTACACATGCTGATTTTGAGAGGGGTTGATCTGAGCATACAGAAATGTGCAAATGTTATTTCAGGATAAAGGAAGTGTAATTAATTGGTCAAAGAGGAGAAAAAAAGAAGAGTCATGGTGTGAAGATGCTCTGCCCTAATTATCCAGGGCGGCAGCTTGCAACATGTCTTGGCCATTGGTTCATATAAAGTGTTCATAGTATTTCATGTCTCATAAGTCAGATTCAATTTTGGTTTAGCCTAGAAGGGTGAGATGTATTTTTTTTACTCACTTAGCAGCAGAGGAATGTAATCCTTGTGTTAAAACCAAAATACTCAGAGGTTTGGGGTCAACTGAGTCTTCAGGTGCAATACTCCGCCCAGGATACACGTGACCCCAGCAGAGCAGTCCTATATA
Organism: Gekko japonicus; assembly: GCF_001447785.1. Classification (NCBI taxonomy): domain Eukaryota; kingdom Metazoa; phylum Chordata; class Lepidosauria; order Squamata; family Gekkonidae; genus Gekko; species Gekko japonicus. Next base: position 653,959 of record NW_015167559.1, read on the forward strand.
GAATTACACCCTTCTATGGCCATTGACTTCTGTGGGCTTAGAAAGGTTAACTCCGTTTAGGATTGTAGCTAAATAAATCCATTTCCACTTGGGACACCCTGTCTCTTTCTACCAATACTTACAAGTATGACATTTTCATGGGGGTAAAACCCCCACATCATTAACCATGCTTAAGAAAATTATCGAGAGCTGATGTTGTTGATAAACACACATAGGGCTTGATCCAAGTTACTACCAGCAGAGTGAAGCTAGCAAAGCAGGACATCCCTGACTCCGCACTCCTACTGCAGTCCACTGAGCCCCAAAATTATGTTCCTGGGTGTCAAGGGATGCTCAGGAACAGTGCCAGGGATCTGCAGTAAGAGGGGGAAATAGGCAGAAGCCCTTGCTCTGCTAACAGAAGGTCTCTTGGGCCACTGTAAATGCTTATTGCACTAGTGGAATGGCATCTCTGAATCAAGCCCACAGGCCATAGGTTTGTTGATGTTTTGTTATTACAATTTGTTGGTGAAAATCTATAGGCTACTTATGCATGGATGCAGAAAGAAAATAATTAGAAAAATGAATGGGGAAAGAGATCTGTATTGAGATACTATGGGGGGAAATGGGAACATGTCTTGTGTTTTTTTATTATGAACCAATCAAATTAATTGCTTGAAATATCAGGGCATGCTTTCTAGTTTTACACATATGAGACCGAAGGGTTCATTTGCTGATAATGTTTGGAAGAGTGATAATTAATAGAAAATCTATGGAGATTTGATCCATTTGGGATATTAACTTTGTTTAAAAGAGCACAAGTTTCTTATTGGAAATTGATTAGCAGTAGTGAAGATTATAATAGCAAAACATTAGGAAACAAATAGTTAATTGTATGCTTCCAAAATGCCAGAGGGTAAATTTGTGTGTAGCAGAGAATTAGATTTTTTATTAAACCTTGGGGTGGGGGATAGGAATTGTGAAAATTTTTGAATTGGCTAAACATTTCAGTTATTGAAATAATCTTTGCAATTGCCCCTATTAAGAGGATATCTCTTTTTTCCTGGCAAAACACATTTGCTGTGTTCATACATGTATGTGTGCACACTTGCATATTTTCTGGCAGAAAGGCTTGAGATACAGGACTGAGATACAGGAAAAACCAAAACATTTACTCAAATGCACACATGCACCAAAATCTCATCTTATATCCACTGAACTGTCTTTATAATTTATGAAAGAATTACTGGACACACCTTAAATGGGGATTATTAGTGGACTGTGAACACTCATGTTTGGGTGAGGGAGCAAATGGATTGGATCCAGCAGAGGATCCATGGATGGGAGAGACTGATTTTCACTGATTCCCTAGCCCTACTGCCGACCTCCAACTCTCCTGTAGTGTTTTTTGGGGGGGTGGCTTATCCATCAGGAGCATCATTTGCCTGGCACTTTAGGCTGCAATGGAAGGGAGAAACTGAGAAAGTCATGCTCTGGAGACAAAAATGCCTTCCATCCACGGAAATCCTCCGTAGGATCTAAGCCATTGTCTGGCATTTCTCAACAGATCAAGTTGATGTCTACAACTTACTTTGATTTGCATAACAGTTAGTAATTATTTTTGGATTGAATTGAACTTTTAAAGATTATATTCAAGGTTGTTTGATTTGTATACTAAACTCTTCAAGAACTATCTCTATATGCTTTCTAAAAATACTATTTCAATCTTGTCCTGTGGGTTTGATAGATATGAATTAATTCTTACTGCCCCAACATGGATGCGGTATTAAAGGGGAATGATTAAATTTAATCTGTGTACATAATTAGATCATCCCTCTTTATGTTTAGTATTGAATCTGTTTACCTGGATGGGTATTTCTTAGCCCACAAAAGATGTGATTGTTAACTCTGATCAAACTGATCTCTGTTCTGGGTCATGCAGTTATCAAGAGCAACTTCTGCCTCCATTGGGTCAGTCCAGTTTCTAAGGAAGAGTCAGAGTAGAGTTAGCAGGGGCATCCAAAGGCCTGTTCAGATGCTCTTCAATCCTGGGATTGTATATTTGTATGTGTTTGGTATGTCTTCGTGCTATAGTTAAACGAATAAAATAAAGAATCGGGGAGAAAAAATCCTGGAATTCCACGCTGAATGAAAAATAAATGGGTGGGCTTGGGCTAGGCCCATAGCCGGGGGGGGGGCATTTGAGGTGATGCTCCCTCACAAATGTGCCCTGCCCCCTCACTGGGCCCTTTCTCCAGCTTATTTTTTTATTATTTTCGTGACATTGTCCCCCCCCCCATTTTTTTCTGGCTACGGGCCTGGCTTGGGCTCATTTGCTCTCTCCACACCCTTCTGTTCCTCTTAGGGTTGCCAGATCCCCTCACTGCTCTGGTGGGGGGATTTGGAGGGCATTCTAGGGGTGGACAGTGATGTTGCATGGGGGATGCTCTGGTTTCTGGGCAAACTCTATGGTAAAATTGGGCTTAAACCATAGAATTTGCCCAAAAAACAGAGTGTCCTCCCGTGCAACGTCCCCAGTATGATAGGGGCAGGGTTTTTCTTGCCAACCAGCTGGTCTGCTGTGGAGCCCTGTGCGCAAAAAATCTACTTTGTGAGCTAAAATTCTACTTTGTGAACTTAGAGGGAACACTGCTGGCAACCCTAGTTCCTCTCATCACAGATGAATGAACTAGAAAAGACTACATTTATTTGAATGTGCTGGAGTTTGTGAGGTAGAACCCATCTTTCTAAGGAGATATATTTTCCAAATTAGGCAAATATTATGTGCAGATAAATATGGGTCTCTTAATTCACACATTAATTCACACCAGTGGTAATGTGGGTACAGTTTGTAGGAAAAGGGGGATGCTTAAAATCTTATCCAGGTGGAATCATGAGGTCAAATCAGTGTTCAGGCCCAAGAGTCATGAGTTTCCTTAAACGTCCAAACCCAGCTACTGTCAGAGACAGAATATTTTAAAATGTCCTGTTGATCTGACCACATGCAGTTATGGCTTGGCTTTTTGTAAGGAGCTGCCAACCAGTGTTCCCTCTAAGCTAGGGCTGCCAAATCCCCCCGAGGGGCGAAACCCCCCCGCCCCAGAGGCCCGTTCCCCGACGCCGGGGAATTGGGCCCCGGGGGGAACCCCGCCCCAGCGTTTACATCACAGGGAAGTGACGTTATGACACTGAGCATGCTGGGGGCGGGGCCACGGCCATACAAGGAAAAACTCTATGGTTTTCCCTTGTATGGTCATGGCCCCGCCCCCAGCATGCCCAGCGTCATAACGTCACTTCCCTGTGATGTGCATGCAGCGCGCGCACGCCAGGAGCCGAGCTGGAGTCTCCTGCCGGAAGGGTAAGTGCCAGTTGGCAACTCTACTCTAAGCTGAGTTAGTGTAAGCTAGCTCACAGTTTTTTAAGCCTCTAGCTCACACATTTTTGTCCTAGCTCAGGAAGAAGGGCTCCAGAGCAAACTAATTTATGCAGCAGCCAAATCGCTCGCTCACAACTTTAATGCCAGGAGCTCACAAAGTAGAATTTTTGCTCACAGGATTCCACAGCTTAGAGGGAGCATTGCTGCCAACTTGTGTGGTAGTACACGATTCTATCTTCAGTTTGTTTATTTAGAACATTTATATACATTCTCTCCAGAGAACCTGCTCAAGGCAGTTCATAAACATGATAAAATCTTAAAACACCATAGCCAGGATTATTTGACTTCTGCAGCTAATATATTCTCATAGTTTTTCATTTAGTCTCATCAGTGCTGTTGCCTCCCAAATAGTCACTGTTTCCTTATATCCTGTGAGGCATATCAAGTCTAACTTGTTTTCAGGCTAAAATGTAATAAATCTCATGTCTTTAGAACTCTTGTATTTACCGTAAACCACACACCCAACTTCATGCACATTTGTCCAACAGACACTGAAATTAATATTTATTTTTCTTAAATACAAAGGAAACTTAAGTTTCCCAAGATTGGTTTTAATGTCAGAGAAACTTCTACTTATTTCGATAGGTATCAATCCCAGTTCTTAAATCTTAGTGCAATTCCAATTTTACAGATGGGAATGAGGATTAAAAATTTGATATTTTAAACTATTAAAGATATTAGGAGTATGGACTGTTTGTAAGCTAGATTGTCTTCGGTCTCTTCCAACTGTCTGATAAGAGATAAAATATCATTTGAAACAAATCCACTGAATTATTGTATGCTCTAGAATTTTATTTCAGACTTCCCCAGTCTATAGTAATATCATTACTTTATAATAATAGTTACAGTCTAACAGTCATAAAACTGTTAGTTGCCATAAATTGAACCATGTTTGATAATCAAACCATGTACATAATGGCAACGCAAAAGAAGAAGAAAGGTACCAATTTTGTTATTTTAATGTGTCAGTTTTATAGATGCTCAAATCTGTAAAGAAGCTGAAGTCCAAACAAGAATAACTTCTTATTTGCTGCATTCACCCCTATTATTCTGAATTCAGATACTGATCCTTAAATGTGCTGCTAATACAATATTCCATTGCTTTTAATTTTAATTTTTAGCTTTTGTAGCTACAGAGAAAATTTCTGAAATGTGACCATACACTTAAGGATCAACAATGAAAAGATTAATAAAAGAAATCTCCGAAATATTACTTTAATCAGTATAAATGTTCTTAGAAGTCATGGGGGGGGGGCAATATCTGATTTGAATATACTTGGAATTAACATAGCCAGGAATACCTTCTGAAGCACTCAGCACATATGTTTAAATAAAAGTCACCAACTACTCCCTTTCCCCTTTTAATTAAAAAAAAGTCCAGAAGGAGGAAAAGACACAGCAAACACAGGTCAGAGTCTGAGTAATAGAACAAATATTTCTCTGATGATGTTATATGCATGACTTCTTAGCCGGCTTTCCCTTGTCACACTGTTTTATTTACTCATTAAGAGCCATATTCTTTACCCAAACTGACTTACCAATTTGGTTTCATTAGCAAATTCCAGTGACTGCAGTGTAATTGAGGTGTGAATTAGATTTTGGGTTAGTAGTACACATGCATTCACTAAATGTGATCTCAATAGCACATGCTGGCCAAGTTTTGGAAATTCATGAAATGGACTGCTTGTGGCACCTGGAATTTTCTACTGAGTAACTTTACTGTTTCTATCTTAAACATTCTTTAGATTCCCCCCCCTCTTTTCAATACAGTTATTTCAAAGGGTCCTTTTAGAGTAGGTTTGCCAACTCTAGATTGGGAAATTCCCAGAGATTTGGGGGTAAAGCCTGGGTAGGGTGGAGTTTGGGGAGGGGAGGGAACTCTGCTGGGATATGACACCATAGAGGCCACTCTCCAAAGCTGCCATTCCCTCCAAGGGAACTGATCTCTATAGTCTGGAGTTCTGAACATAAGAACATAAGAGATGCCAATGTTGGATCAGGCCAAAGGCCCATTCAGTCCAACACTCTGTATCACACAGTGGCCAGAAATACCAGTGCCATCAGGAGGTCCACCAGTGGGGCCAGGACATTAGAAGCCCTTCCACTGTTGACCCCCCCCCAAGCACCAAGAAGACAGAGCATCACTTGCCCCAGAGTCCCTATCTATACCTTGTGGCTAATAGCCACTGATGGACCTCTGCTCCATATGCTTATCTAATTCCCTTTTGAAGCCGTCCATGCCTGTAGCTGCCACCACTTCCTGTGGCAGTGAATTCCAGGTGTTAATCACTCTTTGGGTGAAGAAGTACTTCCTTTTATCCGTTCTAACCCGACCGCTCAGCAATTTCATGGAGTGCCCACGAGTTCTTGTATTGTGAGAAAGGGAGAAAAGTACCTCTTACTCTGCCTGCTCTTCTGTTGGAATTCTAGGAGAACCCCAGGCCCCACTTTGAGGCTCGCAATCCTAATTTAGAGAGATTGTAGGGATACGGGATGGCATTTTAGCCTACGTGTGATTATATTACTCAGCATCATCTACATTTCTGGATCCCACAATGGTTTTACACATTGGCTATTATATCAACTTTAGTAGGTATGAAATGCATAAACTGGGTACTAGCTATGGCTGGCAGGTGGGAGGACAAATGAAGATTGTTTGAAGCTCAGCAAGTCATATCTAGATGGGAGACGTCATGGGTGCTTATATGTTCATTGCCTTAGAGTTGCATTGTGGAAGAAAATGTAATAAATAAAGGGATAAATCCCCTTCTTCTTTATTGGTAAACCTGCCTTTTTGCAATCTGATCTTGATTATATCCAAGAATAAGTTTGCAGATTTTGGCACTTCGCTACTTGCACTGGTATGCAATTTCGATTTAGATCCTGAAATGGCTTTTGAAAGGGATTAGACACATTCACTGAAGACAGGTTTTGTTAATCAGCCATGACAGCTAAAATCTTTAAGCACCAGAGGGGGTAAAGCACCTGATGTCTCAAACTCAGGAGTTTGGCAGTGGAAGGTGCAGCACATCTGCACGTAATACTGGAAGGTCTATGAATAGAGCTCTTGGTGCTTTTCCCCTTTAAAAATCAAACACAGAGTTCCCTGATTCTGATGGGCACTGTGACACAAAAGAAAGAAGTCTTTTAGATGTCCCCATGCACCATTTTACCAACCTGAAACATCTCTGGGCAGCCACTATTTGCCTCACTGGGGCAAACATTCTGGTACCTGCCTCTTGGCAGCTTGCAGAGAGAGAGAGAGAGAGCGCCAAAGGCCTGGTCACAGCTGGCCAAACTGGCCTCGAGAAAAATTGCTTCCTGACCCCAAAGTGGTGATCAGCATTTCCTTGGGCGTGTAAGAAAGGGCCATGAGAACTAAGCACTGAGGCAACCCTTCCTGCCCTCCCTCTCATGATCTGCCAAAATTCAAAGAATGCATGAGGGCATCTTGACATACATTGATCTTCCACACATGGAACTACTAGTAGCAGAGGAAGTGAGTGCTGCAGCCAGAGAGGTGCGTGAGGTGTTGTAAGTGTTGTAAGATCCAAGCCTATTTATCTATGGTAAGTTCTTCCCTCCTTTAAACATTTGCAGCTTTTTTTGGCATCTCTTAAACATCTAAAACTAAACAAAGATGTCTGGGTACATGTTTTCCAGTCATTTTTACCAGGTTTCAGCTGTACGGATGGAGCCCTATCCCTTCACAAAGGAGTAAAGAAAAATATTCAAATCTCTGAAGTATTCTTAGCAGGGAACTTCCCCCCACCACAACACAGCCATGCCCTTTTGGGAGTGGGTTGCACGACGGGTCAAGAAGCAACCGCGGTCTCTGTGCAGAAGGAGAATGTTCCAAAAGTCAAGTAGTCTCCGCCAGCAGGATTACCAGACTTTACTTGAGGAGTGTTTGAAGAACAAATGTCTCTTTGAGGATGAGAACTTCCCAGCTGATATGAGATCCATTGGAACAGGGTCGCTCCTTCAGAAACTCCCTCAGAAACTCCAGTGGAAGAGGCCACATGTAAGTTATGGGATCTTATGGGAAAGAATGAAAGACTGATACACTAAATAGACTTTTTACTTCACAGGCTTGGAGCCCAGCTAAATGTGACAGCAAACTTGTGGATGCTGTGAGTTTGCCATTGCCATTTTATAGTAAAATGGCACAAGGCCTGCTGAATCCAGCCCTCGTGGAATTTTAAAATCACCGTGAAATGGCAAACGCAAACACATGGCTGCCATGTGTTTGCTGTCATGGTTAACTGGGCTCTCAGAAGACTCTTCCACACACAGGGGTTGTGCATGTCAGGTTTTCTGAATCACAGGTACACCAGGAAAGCACGCAGGACAGATCACCATGTGATTTGCTGTCAATTCAAATAGAACAGCATGGGTGATATAGTCCATATTTGACAACTGCATGCAGTGCTAAATCCCTGCACTGCTTGGGGCTTCCTCCTAGAAGTACCTCCTGCCCACACATTGTTTTCTGCACAGAACTCACATGATTTTTAGCAACCTTGAACCACAAAGCAAAGCAAGGTATAACTATTTCATATGTAAATAAACAGGATGAGCAGGAGGAAGTGGAAGTATGGAAAGACAGATGTAATGAACTCCAGCAGCATAACTCCTCTTGGGAGGCGAGGGGAGCAGGCAGAATAAAAGAGTTTGAATAAAATAGGAGAGAAGCAGGTGGGATGGTGAGAAAAGACAGTGGTGTAATTTGAATGATTTAAGCACTGAATTGTGAGGTTTGCAATTTTGCATATTTTCGTTTGATTTTGCATTGTTGTGACCCACAAATCAGTGTAGGAGTTCCTTCCAGTTTACAATCCCAGGGGTGGACAGGAGGCCCAGTTTTTATCATTACATCTTGAGTACAGAAGCATCAAGAAGCAGAGAGTTGTCCAGAGTAAACACTGAGCGACTGGGGCTATATTTTTAGCTCAAAGGAATTACTTTTTTTTTTTACCGGCAAGGCGGGGTATAAATTGGAAATAAATAAATAGAAATAAAAATAAATTATGCTGTCACAAAAATGTACTTTGGCCACAGGGCATTGTTCAAAAATGATTTCACAGGCCTCATTTATGCCTTGCAGTTTGGAGCATAAGACTGTGGCTTAGCATTTCTTTTAAGATAGTCACTTTATTTTATTCCAGGAGCTGCATGAGACTCCAGTGTTTTATGATGCAAACACCAAACGCCTTGCTCTGTGTCAAGGACTGATAGGTATGGGCTCCCCTCCCCTTGTTACGGCTATGGTATATGGTGTATAACAACTGAAAGAGGATATCTGAACTGTATTGCCAGCTCCAGGATGTACTGGTTGGGCAAACAAGGATCATGCTGAATGTATCATTTCATAAAAAGATTTACTTTCTGGTCTAATTTTAATTGCAATAAAGTCATTTTAGATGCATTTACCCTAAATTATTTAGTTCCATGCTCATGGTAATAATTATCTTCTCTGAGTACTCAAAAATATTACATGCAGATTTTTTGGTCTATTTTCTTTCTTGGTACAGGAGACTGCTGGTTTTTGGCTGCCTTGGAAGCTTTGACTTTTCATCAAGATATCTTGTCTCAGGTAGTGCCACAGAACCAAAACTTTGAGAGGAAGAGGTATGCTGGCATATTCCATTTCAAGGTGGGCATCAGTCCCCTAAGGATAGCCTAAGCACTATATGTAATAGCAAACTACCTGTTAGGTATATTTTCTTAGGAGAGATGTTCAGGTATGCATAAAAATATAGCTTCATCAATTAACCAAAGGGATTAAGGAAGAAAAAGACAACAACTAAAAGTGGCCTAATGAAGCTGGAAAGTGAACGTTGAGAGCAGCTAAATGTCAGTTAAAGGGGGAAAAGGAGGGGAATTGTCCTGCAGATGCCCTGAGAACTTAAAAGGGAAAATTTTCAAGGGTGGGATGAGATTTCTGAGTTGTCTTCTCCTTGATTCCTTGGGCCTCCTTCCCAGCTAATAAAAGTCTGATAGCATAAGAAGGCAGGCAAGTCTGTTAACATTAACATTCTGTAACAATTATAAATGTGCAATTTAAGACAAAATCCAGCCTGCACACCAGTATAGTCCACATGGTTTCTAAAAAAATAAATATATGCTCTGGAATGCTAAAAGGAAGTCATTCCAATGTAAATTTTTCTTGGGATGTATGCTACTTTCCCTGCACAAAGTAAAAGCAAAAGTTAGATTCCTCATTCATAGCATAACATGATTTCAGAATGCTGTAGACTGCCAGAACTTGCTAATTTTATAACTGTGAAAATACAAAAATGACTTTATTGTCACTCAGGATACTGACAAATACAAAAATGACTTTATTGTCACTCAAGATACTGACATTTTGAACAAACAATAAAAAATGAGAGCAAACATATGGGAAGAGGAACACTTAAATTTGACATGTGCCTGAGTCAAACATAAATTTGAATACCAGTTTTCAAAACAGAAGTGACATGAACCCATTGTTTTGATCCATTTCATCTGGTTATCAGGCATGGTTATGGGACTGAAATGGCCTTGGTTGCCATGATAGATGACCTGTGTCAGGAGATGGACACTGGGAGTGCTACCCTATTAATTTCTCCCAGGGAGGTTGTGGAAACTATGAATATGTACCTGGAGGCATTATTGAGATGGATATGAAGGCTAACAAGCTGAAACTTAATCCTGACAAAATGAAGGTGTTACTGGTGGAGGGAAGTGTTTAACCCAGGAACTGGTATATATCCTGTTCTGTTCTGATTAGGGTTGCACTCCCCCTAAAGAGACGAATTCAAGGAACTGGCATTGACCTTTAAAGCCCTATGTGTCTTGGACCAGCCTCTCTGAACGACAACCTTCTCCCATATAAATCTACCTGATCTCTCTGGTTGTCTTCAGAAGCTATGCTTCAGGTACCCCCTCCATCTGAGGCTAGATGTGTGCTAACCAAAACTTTGGAACTCCCTCTTGAGGGAGATTGGTCTGTCTTCTGCCAGTTGGTGGTGGAGACTTGTTTTGTGCTGTTTCGCTTGACAGTCGCTCATTAACGCTTATTAGCCCTCCTCCCTGTTTGTTTTTATGTGTTTATATATTTTATTTAATTGTTTAAATAATATATATATATATTTATATATTAATACTGTTCTTAATGTTTGAAACATTTTAATATCTGCTGCCTTAGGGACCCTAAGTTGCTTGTAAAGGTAGCATAGAAACATTTTAAATAAATAAATGAATCTGTTGCAGCAAAAAAGATATATGACATCATAAAGGCTAACAAGTTTATTGTCGCAAGAGCTTCTGCAATCAGATGCAACTCTTATAGTGCTTTTCTAAGAACAGTTATACCCTTCTAATCCCATAAACTTCAGTGGATCTAGAAAGGTGCAACTCTGTTTAGGACTGCACTGTTAATCTTTAAGTCTGAGATATTGGATGTGGCAGACTCATCAGAGTTCCAAATTCCTATTTGAATAGTAGCTTCACTGCTTCACAGGAGACCCTTGAAACAAATCTGAGTCTCATCTAGCTTGAATTCTACTGCTCTGATTTTGTTCTTTTTGCCGGAGTCCTGATTCTGTCAGTCATAAAAGTGGCACCTTTCAGCAATGAGTCAGCAAAACCAGTGGTTTCTTTTGTCTCTTAAAAATGTTGACTACTCCTAGAAGCAGCTATGGGCTCACCTACTGAAGAAGATTAATATGTTCCTTTTGTTTCCCAGTTCTGGCATTTTGGCAAATGGGTTGATGTGGTAGTAGATGATCGACTGCCAGTAAATGAAGCAGGCCAACTTGTTTTCCTCTCATCTGTTTACAAGAACCTGTTCTGGGGAGCTCTTTTGGAAAAGGCTTATGCCAAGTAAGTATACCTGCAAACATTGTTCAAGGAATTATCTGTATATAAGATGGGACACATGACCCATCCCCAAATCTTTGGTTTTGTTCCTTGATACCTACCTTGCAATTAGTTGCCCAAATAAATGAAAAATGCTTGTATTAACTTTCTTTACAGGCTGTGTGGTTCCTATGAAGATTTACAGATTGGGCAAGTATCAGAAGCTCTAGTGGACTTTACAGGTGGGGTTAACATCACAATAAAACTGGCTGAAGCCCCACCTGACCTCTGGGATATATTGACAAGAGCAACTTACAGCAGATCTCTGATAGGCTGCCAGACCCATTTAGGGGTGAGAGTTATTATCTTTATTAATAATCACATCTGTATGCCTGATCTTCCCTCCAAAGGGCTTGGGGCAATATATCTGGAGTTTATCCCATTTTATCCTCATATTTCCCTGTAAGTTGGCCGAGAGATAACAACTGACTCCAAATCACCAGTAAATTTAAGAGTTGACCACTGATGTCTTCCGCCCCCCAGAGGTCATTTCGGGGGGGGAACGCGGGGGAACGCAGTTCCCCTGGGTGAGGTACGGGGGGCGGGGCACATGACGAAGCCCCGCCCCCTGCTTCCGGCCACCCTGCTTCCGGCCCTCATTCAGCCAGGAGGAGGCAGGAGAAGAGGGAGGGTAAGTTGCTTCCTCCCTGCCTCTCCCCACCCCTGCCTGCCTGGGGCCAGGGAGGGCCTTCGCGGGGCTTCCTTGCCCTCCTGCCGGCCTTGCAGGTCCACCGCCGGGCCCCTCATGGGGCTCGGCAGTGGAGCTGCAAGGCCGGCGGTGGCGGCCGGGACCGTTGGGGGCGGGGTGTGTGGCCTTATGACACACTTCTGGTGATGTCAGGGGGTGTGGCATATGCTAATGAGTTATGCTAATGAGTTCCCCTAGCTCTTTTTCTACGAAATGACCCCTGCCGCCCCCCCCCCACATTAACACTTTGTCTATTAAACTACATTTGCTCTTGATGAGTTAGTGTTACATAGATTTCAGATTGGGTTGTTGCCCAGAAAAAAAAATTGTCTCCTAATGTGAACCTCAAAACAATAATTTAGCTCTCCAGCCTCCATCCCTCAGTCAACTTCCATTTGTGTGTAGGCTCTCTATGGTCCTCAATACAGTTGCCAGATACTAGCACAAGGCAACCCAAGAGATCTGTAGTGGGAATAAGTCATTATACCAAGTAACAGATTCACCTCCCGCTATGCTGCTGCTGTAATCATGCACATCCCTGTGTGTGAAACGAAGGCCTGTTTAAAGCAGCAGTGTGCTGGTGGGGTGGAGTTAATGGTGAACACCTCCCCAATGTGGCATTTATAAGCAGAGTCTTTTGCACTGGGATTTGGTAGGTGTCGTCCTCAGAGGAAGATTCCCCACGGGGGAGAAAGCACTTCCAGTCTTATGAAGTCCACACCCTACCTGTATTATGGCACAGCTGAGCGTAAATTTAGGGATTCATCACTGTGCATTCAAACTGTGGCCAGGCAAATGCCACAATGAAATTCAAAGGCAATAATATCCAGCGACTGTGGTTACCCTCCAATGGTCAGAAGTCCCAAGGTACAGCAATTTGGGAACACTGCAAATAACAACCGAATGGCCTATATTTGTCTAATCCCTTTAAAACTGTTTATGTTAATATGCATTATAGCATCCCCTGGCAATAATTCTGTTAGTGAATTGTGTGTGTTGAGAAAACAGGCAATTTTATTCTTTCTTTTTTTAAAACTCAGCCTATTCATTTGATTCTGAGGTTTTTGTTATGCCGAGAGAAGAGAAAGTGAATAATTTGTCACCATTTCATCTCCTCACACCACCCATGATCTTGCAAACTCCTATTCATGCACCACCTCAGTCTTTAAAAAAAAGCACCTGAATACTTTTCTTCACTTGGCAAATGAGTCATTCCTCATAACTTCATAATAGGCTAAACAACTATCAAAGGAAAATGCCAAGAGTATGGCTTCCCCCAACCCAACTTTGTTTACATATAGGCTTCCAGAAAGCCAAAGAAATAACCAGGCAACAGATCTGGAATGTGGCCCTTCAGTCCAATAGGACCTGTTTGCAGAGGTACCCTGCTGCAATGCAGTATACTAAGAATTTTTTGCCAGCAGGCTCTCTCTCTGCCTTACAGATTCCTATACACCAGAAAATCTTCACTTTGGTATGTTTCAGTGCCTTGCCCTCAGCTTTTCTGAGATTCAGATATCTTTGCATTCCTTATTCCCAATGAATGTGCTCTTGAGACAGTTGACCACATATTATTACACTGACATACGTTGCCAATGCATTACGTTAATTTCAATAAATTCCCCAGGAAGATCAGAGCAATTCTACATTTCCTTCCTCCTTTCAAAATTCTCTAAATAAATCACTCCTAATGCAACAAAAAAATGCTCAACACGAAAGCAGATGGTTGGGTCTTCAAATAACTGACCCCCTCTATTATGAAATGTGTGTGAGAATTTTGAAATGTTGGGTTACAATGACATATGTAAGTATTTTTGTTGGTATTGTATGTGGCAGCTTTTATTGTTGCTATTGGTACTTTTTTGAGCTGATCTTGTATTGAAATAAATTGAACTGAACTGAAAAGGCCAAACGCAGAGTCTCCTAAGGAGTTTCAGTCAAGCTGCATAGGGCACTTACCCAGAGTCAAACGCCAGCTGCTTTCTCATAAATGCAAATCATGTTGCTTCATTAGGCAGCATGGAACATGTAGGGAACATTGTTTAGACTGAACATGGTTAAGCTCAACGGCTATTTTTTATATCCCTATATACAGAAAACCAGAGTCCTTGAGAATGGGTTGGTAGCGGGCCATGCCTATACAATGACTGGCATACGAAAAGTGAGTCCATATCTTTTTTGGATAGTTCCACATGGTGTTTTTTTTAAAATTGTCTGTGCTCTCATATTTCATTTGATCATGGCATTTGGGTGTGATCTAAAATGGCACCTTCCCTGGATTTATGACTGTTTGGGTCTTGTGGTATTTCTTCCCATATCTTTTATTGCCACAGGGCCTATCGAGCCAGCTTCTTTCAGCTCTAATTCCATTCTGATAGCTGTACCAGCCAGCCATCCCTTGTTTCTCCTGATGACTGACCTTCTTTCATCTTTGTGCATCTCAGTAATCTTTGGTTACGCCTCACACTTGTCCCTGTGCCAGCTGGATTCTCTGGCTCCTCCCCTCCCCTCCTTGCTGTTATTTCTTGTTGTTTTGGTCTTCCTTGGCCTGCTGTAGCCTCCCATGCTCAATTCTTCATGCACACCTTGCTGTTCCTGACTAGAAGACGTATAGGAACATAGGAAGCCCAAGAAGGGGGAGCTCATTCATTTTGCTGCATCAGTGAAAGTGCTGTCCCCTAGGAGAACTGGTTAAGACATCAAGGACGGTTTTCTTCAGTAGGTGGTCCAAGGGCTATATCAGATGCACCAAGGATCTTAGACTGAACTAGTGGTCTGCCAGAACTGGGTCTAGTGGTTGTTGCTCTCAGACAGAGATGCTGGCGCTACACAGGAGCCTTAAAGCTGGAGATGCCAGAGGGAATGTGAGACCTTCTGCATGTCAAGCATGCAAAGATAGCTCTGAGTGATGGCCCTTCTCTGAACATGACAACCAAGGCTGGGGGGCTCTCACAGGAACAGCAGATGTGTGGAACAGGTGATGGCCCTGAGGAAGCAGATATAAATGAATGGCGATGCTTCTTTGATCATTTAATTGGGTACCACTGATCAAGAGTCTCTTAGTTATAAAAATGACCTTGGACTTGAGGAGACTTTTGATGTATGTCACTGTCCTTGCTTTAAATACTGTCAAGCTTTATCGAAGATGATGAGAGCATCAAAATGGTTTCTTTTTTAGCGCTGCTCTCCTTTTAGTGACATGAATAAAACATAGAGGATAATAGCTGGGCCCGTGTGTAAATCAAGGGCTGTAATTGATTCACGAGTCTCTGTTGATAGCAGAGTCCACAAGTGTATGCTAAGCTAAGCTGAGTTACATTTATCTTCAGCAGAAATGAGAACTTGTGAAGAGCGAGCATGTTTTTCAGGTGCTATGCTTTTGGCCATAATACAAGTATAGTACACAACAAGATGAGCTGCATCTGCACATCTTTAACTGTTACCACACATGTTTATTCCCAGTACTGATAAATCTGGAAATGCTCATAAATCCTCCTATGGTGGACACCAGGCTAGGCACCTCCCACATCCAGAGGCAAAGCACACCAGCATTTACTTGAACAAATTGGCATTATTTGGCTACGTATACTGATCCACGGTCATTCTTATGATAGGGTAGAGCTCTGTTCTTCAACAATGGCCCAACAGGATTGGGCCATCTAAAACTCTCCAGCTGACTATCTGAACCTCTGCCGTTTCTTTTCTGTTCTGTTATGCATTCCCAGGGCTGCATAGGGAGGCAGCCATCCCAAACAGCTCCCAGGCGCCATCTTTCCTTCTCTGCAGCACCCATGTCAGCTGAGTAAACCTGCTAGATAGAGAGGGCTCTTTGCATTTTACCTTTGAAAACTGAATCTAGCCATCACTGATCCACCCTTAATTGATCTCGCTAAGTGTCATAATGAAGATAAAAGTAGGGATTGATAGCTGTTTGAGATTGCCTAGTCTAGAATAAAGGATGTGTCAAAAATGGGGAAATCAACATGCTTCTGAAGAGGCCTTAGGGTATGCTAAACAGTCTAATGGAAGAATAAGCTGGGTGGAAGTATTTTCGTGGACCAAAACTGGTATGGGATCAAGCATGGAGGTGATGGCAGTCATACTATTCAGGATACATGTAAAGATATGATAATTTAGTTATGGCTGCCATGAGTCAGTCAAAATGGGAAACGCTTACATGCTCTCAGAAGATGTTTGGGGTTTGCTGAGTCTCTAGTGGAGGAAAAGTTCACAGATGGGGGTGACCACAGGCACCCTTGCTGGTGCAAACTAGACAAAAAGATGATACACACAAGAGGGATTTTGTGATCAGTATGACAAAATGTGACAATGGACATAGGGAAAGTACATATTTAGGGCCCAGCTGCTGAAAAATACTGTAGGCAAAACTTGACATCTTGAATTGCGCCCAGGTTGTTATAAGCAGCTGGTACAGCTGGGCAATGAACAGTGGCCTTTGTAAAGGCAATCCATTATTGTTTTGACAGGTGACTTGCAAACATGGACCTGAATATTTAGTAAGACTGAAAAATCCTTGGGGGAAGGTTGAATGGAAAGGAGACTGGAGTGACGGGTGAGTGTTTCAATTAAGTGGGGTCTCCAAAGGGCAGCTCATGAGATACAGGTGGCTTGCAGGCTGCTACAGATTAGCTTGCACAGCCCTTAGAAGATCCAGGAAAAGATCACTAAAAGATCTACTCTAGAGTTTTTTAAATGCTTTTATTTCATAATATTTTTCTCTGTGTTGCTTAGCTGATAGCCTCCTGACTGGTACTCTTCGGAGTCCACCTTTTGTTTCTGGGGCAAAACAAAACAGGCCTGGGGGGGGGGGAGTGGCTTTGGATACTTTTCATTCTCAGAAGTAGTTCACATTAAATAAAAGTTTGGCAGGTGACCCCAGTTTACAGCAACAAAAAAGCAAAGATTTGACTGGAAGAAATCACACTGCCATCTGCTGGCAGAGCTTAATGCAAGCAATCTCGTGGGTGATGATATCGAGGTTAAATGAATTTAGGTGCACATGACTTAAAAGGTCAGGTTCATGACAGTGAAATGTTGCAGTGAGATGGTATGAAAATACTGACATCTTGTAACACTGGGTGTGCTTAGCCTGATACATTCCCAAGCCATAGTGCAAGGATGATTAAGTGGTTGGGGCACCTTTCCTATGATGAAAGGCTGAAGAGTTTGGGACTTTTCACTTCAATAAAAGACCACTGGGGGGGGCATGATAGTGGTTTACCAAATTATGCACAGGGTAGAGAAAGTGGGCAGAGAAAAAATGTTCTCCCTCTCCCAAAGTATCAGAACCCAGGAGCATCCAGTGAAACTGAATACCAGTGCCAGGAGGCAGCATCAGGTGAAGGCCTCATCCTGCATGCCCTGTTGTTGGCCCTCTAATTGTGTGAAACACAAGAATAAGAAGAGCTGGGTTTTTTATACCCCGCTTTTATCTCCCCTGAGGCGTCTCAAAATGGCTTACAATCTCCCTCCCTTCCTCTCCCCACAACAAGCACATTGTGAGGTAGGCGGGGCTGGGAGAGTCCCGAGAGAACTGTGACTGGCCCCAGGTCACACTCAGCAGAGGCTTCACATGAAGGAGCGGGGAATCAAACCCGGTTCTCCAGATTCGATTCCGCTGGTCTTGACCACTATATCATGATGGCCCTAGTCCAGGATGCTGGACCACTGGTCTTATCCAGTGGTGCTCTTCTTATGTTCACTCCTGCAAACGCATCAGGGAGAGCAGGCATGGCACAGACCTTGTAAAGGACTGTGAAGAAGGGGGAATTCCTGTGGGTGCTGCATACTAGAGTGAGAAAAAGATTCACTTGCTGAAATGACCAGGGCTGAGGCACTGTCCAAGCCATGGCAACCCTGTTCTCTGTTGCATTCATCTCCGCTTAGGGCATCCTGATCCAGTGGTTTTCAGACTTCCTTCCCTTCATGTGGCACCCTGCATGTGTCAGACTATCCACTATGGAGCCCATGTGTATTGCGGAAGATTCTGGCCAAGCATCCTAGGGGCACTACCAGTTTACACAGTTGAACTGCTGTGCACAGCAGGCTTAGCTAGGTGCCCCACCTGTGTGCCCAAGAACAAGCCCAGAGTATGGCAATTTGTCCATCACTGACAGTCTTGTCATTGATGAATCCTGAATGGCATTTTGTGGCAGCCGGGACCCGTCTTTTGTGACAATCTCCTTAGGCTTTATTTTTAGAAGACTGTTTGTTGGGGGGGGGGAAGGGGCAGGTTGACAGGGCCTGTAGATATAATTAAGGAGCCGCTATTCTCCACCCTCCCATAATTTGAGCACTGCAGAAAAGTTGTCTATAATACTGTTTCAAAAAAATCTTTTTCCTGGTCCCATTAGGTCTTGGAAATGGGAACTCCTCAGCCCCAAGGAGAAGATTTTGCTGCGCAGAAATGACGATGATGGGGAGTTCTGGTAATTTTAACGAAGTATCTTGTCACTTCTTCTTTACTTCTGCCACTTTTGACACCTAAGACCAAAGTTCTCAAATGTTCATAAACCTCCTAAAATTAAGAAAGTATGAAAAGCCTTCCGCCATTTTTCTTTGGTCAGATCCTCACATAAGACATGCATTTGGGTGGAAGGAAGCAGTACTGAAATTAATGGGATTTTCTTTCCTGCAGTGTATTTAGGAGAGGCATAAAGACAAAGTGATTGGCTTGGTAGAAGTTCACTCATGCCCGTGTCCCATGGCACTAAGATCATAAGAAAATAGGAAGGAATGACTCAGTGAAGAAGGATTGTCCTAATGGAGGGACTGGTTGGTCAGATAGATTTGCTCTCTCTTCTCTGGGCTAGTGAAGAAATTCAAGAAGACAGAGTTAGGAAGGTGCTCTACAAATGTTTCCACCAGGGGTCATTTCCTGCAGGAGTGCTCAGGAGCGGAGCTCCGGCAGTAAAGAGCCCAGGGGGTGGGCACATGCAACAAGCTCCACCCCCTGCTCCCAGCAGTCCTCAGGCAGAGCAAGAAGCAGCCAGGTAAGTTGCAGAGCCCCCCCCACCCCCCAGGTCCAAAACAGTCCAGTGGCACCTTTAAGACCAAGTTTTATTCAGGTACAAGCTCTCCCTCCTCTGTGAGGACAGATCTGCACGTTCCTCCCCCCCCCGCAATAGCTAGCAATCCAAAACAGTCCAGTGGAGCCTGAGCGATGGGTGTTGCCTTCTGACGCACTTCAGGTGATGTCAGGGGGTGTGGCATATGCTAATGAGTTATGCTAATGAGCTCCTGCACCTCTTTTTCTACGAAATGACCCCTGGTTTCTACACTTCCCGGTAAGAGCCTGTCTTATTTTTAAAATTATGAAAGTATTACACTTCTGAATAATCATTGGATTTGGTTTATGTTCTTTTTATGTTTTACTTTGTAGACACCTTGTAAACAGGCTATATGGAGAGGCAGCAGAGAACTTATCTAAACAAACTGCAGCTTTGGAGGCCCTGTACCACCCCAGCTCCAACAGTAAGAAACAGATCAAATGTCCAGATCAGTGTAGGAAGGAATTTTTCAAAGCATCCACATGATGTTTGTATCACTCCCTTTTGTTCCCCTTCTATTGCCTTTCATGGTTTCCCCTCCTTTGCACCAGTGTTTTCAGAACCAACTTGGACCTCATGCTTCCATAAATATCAAAGAATGTTAGCCCACGTGTGCATGTGGAAGTACAGATATTTTACCAGCTTTTCAAGAAATACTGGTAGTAAATATAACTCTGTCATGTTTATCAATATACCAACAACTGATTTTCTTTAAAAGCCTGCTGGCAGTGTGCATGTGTTGGGGGGAGGCAGTGCAAGGAAATGGCGAGAGCAAATGGCACCAGCTGTGGATGGGGAAGTTCAGATATCTTACTGTTGGAGCTGGGGTGGCTCAGTGCCTCCAAAGCTATAGTTTATTTAGATAAGTTCTCTGCTGCCTCTCCATATAGCCTGTTTACAAGGTGTCTACAAAGTAAAACATAAAAAGAACATAAACCAAATCCAATGATTATTCAGAAGTGTAATACTTTCATAATTTTAAAAGTAAGACAGGTTCTTACAGGGAAGTATGGAAACATTTGTAGAGCACCTTCCTAACTCTGTCTTCTTGAATTTCTTCACTAGCCCAGAGAAGAGAGAGCAAATCTATCTGACCAACCAGTCCCTCCATTAGGACAATCCTTCTTCACTGAGTCATTCCTTCCTCTTTTCTTATGATCTTAGTGCCATGGTACACGGACATGAGTGAACGTCTACCAGTACTGTAGGGACAGGGGAATGGCGGGTGGGAGAGAATGGGAAGACAAAACCTGAGATCCACTGCTAATGCCTCTTCACTGGCAGTGGTGGCAGTGAGTCCACAATAGGGAATTGTCTTCTCTTTGGAGCAGCCAGAGGAAGGGGGTGGGTGGGAGTGTGAGAGAGAGAGAATAAAATACCTTGAGTGCCAGTTTCCTGAGCTGATTCCTGGTTCCATTTTATTTTATTTATTTACATGGGATTTATATACCGCCCATGACCCCTAATGGGTCTCAGAGCAGTTTACAGACAACTACAATGTAGTAGTTAATACCTAACTAGGGCCACAATTCTCTTGGGGAAAGGATACCCTACCAGCACCCCTGCGGCTTAGTCCTTCTTCTTCTTCCATGGTGGGTTTTGCCTGAACAAGAAACAAACATGGCAGATCTGATCACATATCTCTCAGCTTCATTTCTAGGTTAGTTCATATTTACCCCTACACATATATCCCAGCAGGACTGGATTCATGAATCTTCGCATTAGCATGCAATTGTGCCACTAGATGGCAGTGTTAACATACAGTTGAATTCCGCATCTTGTCCTTCGGCTCACAAACATCCATCCACAAATACTTTCTTCGCAATTGCCATTTCTGCCCATCCTCCTGTTGCTGCTTGCTAATAATTAAGTGTGTGCTGAGCACTGACAGTGTGTCAGGCGTTGCGCAGGACAAAGAAGTGATGGTTGCTTCTTGTAGACTAAGGGTGTGTTTGCTTTGTGTAGATGAAGGTTGCTAAGTTGCATCCCTCTTCTGTCTACCTGCCGGGCAGAAATTCAGCAGCCAAGCCTCCCTCTCATATGGATCTGTAGTGTGTGTGTCTGCATGTGTGTGGGGGTCAGCCGATGAGCGTCTGCTTGAAGTTCTCTGAAGTGTTTTGTTTACTTGCTCCATTTTTGGCCTAAGCCAGCCTCCCAAGATGGTCCAAATGATATAAAGTCTTCGGAATGCTGCCGGGGTGGGGAAGATGGCCCATGGAGGCATGCGCAGATCTGTCTTGGGTTAAAAAGACAGGACGAAAGTGACGGAGCAGAAAATCCTCAGTGGAACTGAAGTTTGCTATGACTTGACCCCCGAATCTCTTCTCAGTAACAAGGATCAGCTGTAAAGGAGAAGTGGGGCTTGCAGAGTCTCCAGAGAGCCTTTCCCTTACCTCAGATGAATCATAACACCCCCTTCCCAATGTGTCCGGACTTGGAGAGGAAAGGGTTGCCAGGGCAAAGGGTGTGACTTGAGGCTCAACATTTCTAATTTTAGAAATTAAGACCTGATTGGGGGGAAGTTAAAATGATACAGATTTTATTTCCAGTGCTCTGAAAAGGACCTCTGCAGTGCCTCATGAGGGGGGTTGTAAATACACTGGCTGGAATGCACTGGCTTCAGTGATGAGTTAAAAAGAGGGACTTGGCATGTAAGAAGGAAGGCTGTTCTTTGAAGTTCTGCCCAAGTTCCCTCTAATGCTATGATAATTCCACAGCCACTTTAGCTGTAGGCTGTCTCTGGAGCAGATATCCACTTCTTTGCTCTTTCAAGAAAACAAAATGCTTTACCACTCAGATTTGCCTTTTCCTTTGAATACCACTTTAGACCTCTAACTCTGAATGTCTTGGTTCCTTTATCATAGGATGTCTCTGCAAGATTTTAAAACCCATTTTGACAATCTAATTATCTGTAAATTAACTCCCGACCTAATGAGCCAGGAAGACGGGAAGAAGTGGATGTCCTCCTTGCAGTTTGGCAGATGGGTCAAAGGAGTTACAGCAGGGGGCAGGTTGAGGACCCAAAAAGGTAAGACCTGGCTGGGGACATGAGATTTTAAAATAATCATGTACTTTACTGCAATAAATAAGTATGTACTGCAATGTGATTATTATGATTATTTTCTTGGATGGATGCCTTTTTATGGATGTGTTAAATGCAATATTACTTTGGGTTGGATCCTATCTAAAATGTCCATCTAGTCCCCCTTCCCAATGCAGGCCACACTCAGGTCATTTCTCAGTAGGGTTGGCAGTCCTTGGCAGGCAGTCCCTGGGAGTTTTGGTGGTGGGAAGGGGGGACTGCAGAAATTTGAGTAAAGCTCTGGTGATTTCCCAGATCAATACGTTGCATTGCGTAACATAGGTTTCCTCTTCTATTTTTGCTCCCACTGCTCCGTTGAGCTGCAGCAGGAACCAGAGGTGCCCGGGGGGGGGGGGGGAGTGGCCTGCCACAGTGGCAACCATGCCACCCTGTTCCCCAGGGTCCCCTGTCCCCCAGGAGCAGCCTTTCCTGGAGATAAGTGGGCTGCGGTAGAAAGGAGGAGGCAGGAAAATTCCATTCTGCCCCTGGAAAGTTTAGCCTGGACCCAACCAGTGTTCCCTCTAAGCTGAGTTAGTGTGAGCTAGCTCACAGTTTTTTAGCCTACGGCTCACACATTTTTGTCTCGGCTCAGGAAAAAATGGCTCCAGAGCAAACTAATTTATCCAGGAGCCAAATCACTCACTCACAGCTTTAATGCCAGTAGCTCACAAAGGAGAATTTTTGCTCACAGGACTCCACAGCTTAGAGGGAACATTGGACCCAACCCATTGTTTTGCTGCCAAGTTGTTAAATAAATTTGAAGGATGAACCTTTTATGCTTTGGGAACTGGGAAGTTCATACACATCCTGACCAGTGTTCCCTCTAAGCTGAGTTAGTGTGAGCTTGCTCACAGGTTTTTAGCCTCCAGCTCACACATTTTGTCTTAGCTCAGGAAGGATGGCTCCAGAGCAAGCTAGTTTATGCAGTAGCCAGATTGCTCACTCACAACTTTAATGCCCGTAGCTCACAAAGTAGAATTTTTTCTCACAAAATAATTCATCCTGTTATGTATTGGGACTGGAACATTCCAGGACTGCTCTACCAGAGACTGGCTGAGCTTGGCGCTCTAGAACAATAGCCCACCAGGACTCTGGAGGTGACCAGTGAGGAATTAATGTAATGTAAATAGCCTATCAGGAGTTGGGTGTGGTGTTTGCATGTTATTTAAACAGGGCTGTTGCCCTGGAGTTTTGCTTTGTTTCTGCTGAATCACTAATAAAGCTGAGCTTATCAGTAGACTTGGGGTCTGCTCATCCATGGAACCCAGTATTTAACACATCCTGACCCTTAAAAACAACTGCATAGGTGCAAAGTCTTGTATGCTTAGTACACATCATACAAGTGAGTTTTCTTCAGTAAGTGGCACTGCCATATTTCTTGGAAGGTCCTCATATAAATTAAGGGATAATCTGTGATTTCCTTCTATAACCCTATTGCCATGCCAAATGTCTATGCAGATTTTAGTGTCTCTGAATTGTTTACTTATGGGTTATTTCTTGCTTGTTGGAATCCTGATTTAATAACTTATTAATATAATGGATCCATAAAGTCACATCATCCTGCATACTGTTAGTAGGATGTGCTTTCTGATACTATCCCTGTCCTGGTTGGGGTTTTTTTGCTTTGGCACCACAATGCAAACTGTATCGGTAAGCAATGTTCCCTCTAAGCCGTGGAGTCTTGTGAGCACAAATTCTATTTTGTGAGCTACTGGCATTAAAGTTGTGAGTGAGCAATCTGGCTACTGCATAAGTTAGTTTGCTCTGGAGCCATCCTTCCTGAGCTAAGACAAAAATGTGTGAGCTGGAGGCTAAAAATCTGTGGGCTAGCTCACACTAACTCAGCTTAGAGGGAACACTGTCGGTAAGCCTTGCAAGAATGTACTGAACTGCACTGGAAGTATGTGGCTCACATATTTGTGGCCTTGATTCCCAGATACATTTTGGATGAATCCCCAATACCAGCTGAACGTTCTGCAAGGAAACGGGAGCAAGAGATCCTTGTACTCTTGCAGTGTGTTGGTGTCTCTGATCCAAAAACACAACAGCAAACACCGAAATCAGATGCCTCATCTTCACATAGGCTTTTATGTCTTTAAGGTAGGCCTGATATCTTTTTACTGATGCTGAATTACTGGGGGTGAGTTGTCCTGGGCAATCTCTGAGAAGGCCCCTCTGGCTCTTCCAGTGAACAGAAGCACCAAGCAGCTTCCTCTTCCCTGGCTAGAAGAGAATCCTGTCCTGTCCTTGCGACTATATCTGCACACTGGGACAAGGATCCTCCCCAGTTCTAGTGTCTCTTTAAAAAAAAAAAGTATTGTGCAATAGCTGACTCTGAGAGTCGGAGAAGTACCAGGATATACAATATCCTGTCTAAGGGGAAACAGTGCCCTTCATCCTTGTTTTGGATGAGGAAATCTTCCACTGACTTCATTATTGTTTTGTAGATGATATAGAGAGAGCAGCCTTGCCTCTATATTCAGTCCAGTTTTCATTCATAAAATGAAAAGGGGCTAAAGATTGCAGTGGCAGTCTGTGCCCTGAGCAGGGTGAATGAACTGTGTAGATGTCTGGCATGAGGTTTAAAATGCTTCAACTGAGGCTCCCTTTGTTGGGTTTAGGGGCTGAATTTCATGTGTGCAAGTGACCTAGAATTCTCTAAAATCCACCAACTTATTTATATTCAACTTTCTTTCCTTCTAGGTGGGCCAGCAGGTATGTAGAATCTTAACACCCCTTATTTATATATTGGCAACATCTTTTCCTTTTGTCATTTTGTTCAAACAGTGTTTTGCTTAGTCTTAGGGCAGGAAAGAATATTTTTAAATCATTTCAAGCACTTGCAGTTTTGATTCAAATGCAATTCCAGTTCCATTGAATTTTGTCTCAGAGTTGGGAACTTTGAATACTGAAAAGAGATTTGATGTGCCAAAATACTGAAATATGCTGCAGAGGTGTGCTGAATTCAAATATAGACTGCAATCTAAACCACACTTATTGGAAATTTGGCAGAATTGGTTTACGGTATCCAATACAGCCAAATCTTAATTTTGTTGTGTTTTCAGACCTTCTGTTCACATTAAATGTGCAGATGTGAAATTCAGGGCTAGCGCAAAGTTGTTTCATCCTATTTAAGACAAGTTTCTTAAGGCATCTGAAAGATTGTTAATATCACAACTGAATACATTTCAAGACAATGCACTGTTACAGCTTAATTATTAGTTGCGATGTTCCCTAGCTGTACCCAGAAGCAATAGAAGGCTGAGTGAGAAATGATTTTATATTTTCTTTGAACAATCAGAGAGACCTGGAGGTAGATCTTGCATCTTTTTGATTCATTCCTTGTGGGATTATTTGTGAATGCTGCTAAATCAATACAAGCATTTTTGTCTGTTTGATTTACCCAACATTTAAATGATGCTCGTAAGCTCCTCTGAACCAAGGTATTTTGGATTCTTCATACTTAAATAGATATATGTCAGTGAAGGAAATGTCCTTAAGGGTATTTCTGCCTGCGCACAAAGTCACACGTTGTAATCTGCTGGCTGCATTCTGATACATAGCAGAGGTATGAAACCAAGTCCAGTGGAAAATTGGAGCAATTAATCTGCATGGGGAATGTCCCTGGTACAGGTACACCCTGAGCTACCCTGTTCCTGCCCCATTAGAAAATTATAATGCAGGTAACTTGGGACTTCTCCTTTAAACTATAGCAAAACAATAAGAACAGATTTTTCCAAAGTGTAGATAACACCCCCAGGTTTTACTCAAGGCTAGTCAATAAAAAGAAAAGTGAAAAATAATTGTGGCCTAGCAAATAATTTTAATTCACACTGCCAGAGTTCCAGAGGTGAATGACCATGGGCTCAGTTGGCACATCTCTCCCTTATATATAAAGCCGTAGTGGGGCCCAATGTTCCAATTCACACCAACAGTGTTTGGAGGCTTGAACTGTCAGTCAGAAGACATTGGCTGGGTTGCCTGGCTGCTTTGTGTAGTCCCGCCCACGTCAGCCCCGGGCAGAATGTTCAGCTCAGTCTGCTCTGGGCCTCTGACAGGAGAGGACCATCTGCAGACTGAGCACAGGGAAGGGGCTTCTACGGCTGGGCCGCTTCAGCCCACTCTTCTCTGATTGGGCCAGCGTTTCAAGGTCATTTGCATATGGAAGCTGATTGGACTTCACTCCATTCCACACCTCAAACTCCTCCCCACACAAGACAGTTGGAATTGCCAGTTGCATATGGGACCTGCTGCATTCTGAGGTAAAATATGTCCTCACTCACAACACATCACTTCCCCTTCAACAGAAACAAACCCAATAACACAATCATGCCACACCACAAGCAGAATACCACAAGGCAAAAAATGATAGGAAAAGGTGCCAGCAGTCACCCCATTACTGCCACAGATACCAGAGAGCACTTCAGAGGATGGTGTGCAGATCCCAGGTTCATGTTTTAAAAGCTGCCTGGGGGATTATGGACCATTCACACACTTTCAGCCTTAACATACCTCATAGGTTAGTTGTGCGGATCAATTGTTGCCAATCTCCAGGTGAGGGCTAGAGATCACTCAAAATTACAACTGCTCTTCAGGTAGCAGAGATCAGTTCCTCTGGAGAAAACAGTGGACTCTGTCATTATACCCTGCTGAGGTCGCCACAGCAAATTGCCACTGTTTGCCCAAAGCCAGAGCACTCTCCCAGAGCCTCTTTTTAAATCCCGTTGTATTTATTTCCACAACGGGCCTTATTTCTAGTCTGTAATAAAAAAGAAGACAGTGTCTAGGAGCAAAAGCCCATTTACCTTACAACCATAACCCAGTGCATAAAAT
>NW_015167559.1:681295-683979 GCF_001447785.1 Gekko japonicus
AGTTGTCATGCAAGTCAGGGGGGACCTGGCAACCCTAGACTGCTGCCAGGCCTAGGGTTGCCAACCTCCCAGTGGGACCTGGCGACCCCCCAGAATTACAACTGGACTCTAGACAGCAGAGGCCTGTCTCCCTGCAGAAAATGGCTGCTTTGGAGACTCTGTGGCATTATAGCCAGCTCCCTTCCCCAAACCCAGCCTTCCTTACAGTCCACCTCAAAACCTCTAGGGATTCCCCAGCCTAGCACTGGCAGCAACCCCTGTCAGGCCTGGCCCAAGGCTCCCTCCCTCCCTCCCTCAAAGGCCAAAAGAGGCCAGGAAAGGGTCCTTCCCCTACCCTTTTACTGACAGAGCCAGTTAGAAGCCTCCCCCCCCCCCCCAATGTTCTAATCTTTCACGTTCTAATCTCTCACCATTGATGTCTGGAGTTAGATCCCTGCAGAGGCAATTTCAAAAGGTATTGGGGGGAATTCAACCCTCCCTGAAGGGATTTTTTTACTTTTTGGATTTTTCTGCAGATACAGGAAGTCTACTGACAATGTAGGAAAAGCTGTTGGGGGAGAGTGAGCCCTCTGTTGGCAGAAATAAGTATCCGCACAAACCCACCCCCTGTGGGAATTAGATATATAGATGCCCCCCCCCTCACAAATCTAATTTGGCCCATACACCTTAGTGTTTGGGCTTGGGGGCAGGCTGAGTCTGCAGATGTTTAAAACTGCCTTTGACGCCTATGGATGGAGTAATTCCATGTGATTCTTCAACTATCATGCAGCAGCTTGTTTTTTTTGGGGGGGGGATAAATTACATGCCAGCTATTGCCTTTTTAATGCACATTCAAGTGATGCAGAGATAATCTTGACCACAGAACATTTGTAATTGTACGATAATCACCACATAAAAAGGCAGTGTGACTCTATACTTAACAGCAGTTCTCAGGTGGTTTGATATTTAATGACAGGACAGCAAGCACAAGAGGTGTACATTACATAGTATAATGTGAGACTACTGGTACAGTCCTGGGCTAAGTCACACTCTTCTAAGTCCATTAAATTCAGTTGGCATAGAAGGGTATAACTCTGGTTATGATAGCACTGTACTTCTATTTAATGCGTGTTGCTTCAGCAATGCACTAAGCCAGAGATGTTAAACATATGGCCCAGGGGCCAGAACAGGCCCATCCAGGGCTCTTATCTGGCCCACAAGCAACTGGGGGGGAACGAGTCCAAATGTAGACTAGAAGGGCCTATATATTAGGGCATTATATACCCTGCTGAGGTCCCTCCCTTCCCCAAATGCAGGCCCTCCCCAGGATCTTCCCCCACATCTCCAGGGATTGCCCAAACCAGAGTCCCTCCCTTCCCCGGTTGAGGAGGGCTGGTTTGGCCCTGAGTTCTGCTGAGGAGGAGTATGGGTCATGGTCAGTGGTAAGATATCTCCGGTACCTGGCGTTACATTTTATGGCACACATGGCCTGGCCGGACAAAGTGACAGTTATGTCAGATCTGGCCCTCATAACAAATGAGTTTGACACTTCTGCCACTAGGCTTTCTACAGATGCCCAAGTGGTGTGCTCCCTGCCTGCCTATTAGATATAGACCAAGCAAGGATAGAGCGTGAAGATGAGTAACTGATCAGGGGGAGACAGGTGGAAGGGCTGTGCAGAAGACAAGAGGGATCTGGAAGAAGCTTTGCTGAGGAAAAGATCTTGAAATGGAAATGTGAGGCTGAGACTGACTAATGGGTCACACAGTGTTGCAGGCATGGGAAGCAGCATGGCAGAAGCCACAGAGGCAAGGCTGAACAAAGGAGGCCTGGCTCAGGAGCTCCACTGTTAATCATTGGGAAGCCTACTGAGTTCTTCCAGGAACGTTGTAAAGGTCCGTCTAACTAGCAGTGCAATTTCTAACAACACTTTCCTGGAAGGCCCAAACCAGAGTTGGCAACCATAAGGGTTGAGGAGGGCTGGTTTGGCCCTGAGTTCTGCTGAGGAGGAGTATGGGTCATGGTCAGTGGTAAGATATCTCCGGTACCTGGCGTTCATTTTATGGCACACATGGCCTGGCCGGACAAAGTGACAGTTATGTCAGATCTGGCCCTCATAACAAATGAGTTTGACACTTCTGCCACTAGGCTTTCTACAGATGCCCAAGTGGTGTGCTCCCTGCCTGCCTATTAGATATAGACCAAGCAAGGATAGAGCGTGAAGATGAGTAACTGATCAGGGGGAGACAGGTGGAAGGGCTGTGCAGAAGACAAGAGGGATCTGGAAGAAGCTTTGCTGAGGAAAAGATCTTGAAATGGAAATGTGAGGCTGAGACTGACTAATGGGTCACACAGTGTTGCAGGCATGGGAAGCAGCATGGCAGAAGCCACAGAGGCAAGGCTGAACAAAGGAGGCCTGGCTCAGGAGCTCCACTGTTAATCATTGGGAAGCCTACTGAGTTCTTCCAGGAACGTTGTAAAGGTCCGTCTAACTAGCAGTGCAATTTCTAACAACACTTTCCTGGAAGTAAGCCCCACTGAAGGAGTAGGATTCTCCTTCAGGATTGCTCACCTCTCCTCAGAATCCTGTACGTCCCTTTGGTAATTTCACTCTTTTCTCCTACTACAATTCTTATCATGATACTATCAAAGACTTAAGGATGCTTTACACGTTTAATGTGTGGAGAATCCTCTTTGCATTTTGT
>NW_015167559.1:684517-703760 GCF_001447785.1 Gekko japonicus
GCACATACTCTGTGAGCAGAAGGTCCCTGGCTCAGCTACCATTGAAAGTTCTCAGGCTGCTTAAGACAGTGGAGAGCTCCTGACAGTCATGGTGGACTACTCTAAATTATTTATTTATTTATTTATTTATTTATTTTTATACCCCGCCCTCCCCGCGAAGCAGGCTCAGGGTGGCTGCTACAATGAGGCTGAGCAGAGCGCAATCTAGGCAAGCCATTGTATGTGAGATACTCTATGGATACGTTCAGACTGGCAGTTTGGCCCAATATAGCTGTGTTCCCCTAATGGATTAAACCTGCAGGGTCACACAGCCGCATCTGTCAGCCATTCCCCAGTTGTACTCACCTCGTTGTACGAGTTGGAAAGGGAGTAAATAGACACCACGTAACATGTGGTGTTTTCGGTTCCTTGTGCATTCATTGCACGTGGCCAGATGACTGAATGTGGGGGACCACATGCAGAATGGATTGGCAGTCTGAACCTGCAGATCCGTTTCCGCCACTGGGTGTTTTTGGGGTTGGTTTTTTTTAGTGTCTGCCTATATGCACATATGTGCATGCACCCATGTACAGTTCGGGCAGCACACTCCATAGCTGAGGCACTGCAGTAATGTGGATGCATGCCCATGGGATGTAAGGTGTGCTGTCTGGTTGGTATGCCCCCAATACTTCAAAGAGCTACGATTAGAGGTCCAAGCTGCCAGTCTGCCAGTCTGTTCGCAGCCTATGTCTTTCAGCTCAGGTTGTTGTGCAAGCAGGCTTCATGACCCTCTGATTGTCTTTTTTTTTTCCTTTTTGCATGTAGTGAAATGGGTGGAAATTCCAGTCTTGTCCTTTCAAAGGTGAGATGAAATAAGAAAAATAAGCCATTTGACTTTCTTTTCACTTTATGTCACTGACTGCTCTGCTATTCCTCTCTCTGCCTCCTGCCCTGCCAGTAGTCTTGTTCTCTCTCTCTGTAACTTGGCGCTGTTCTGCCTGGTCCTGTTTCCTACATAAGGTGCCAGCTTTCTTGAGGCATCCTGCCAACGAAACCAATCTGAGGGGGGAAAATCTCAGATACTTTCCAAATAAAAACTTTGGCACCAGTCTCTGTGCAACCCAATTAAGGCAGAGATGAACATTAACATCCTCAAGGCAAGACTAGTGGGAGCATGCACCCCCCTCCCTCACCCAGATGTAGATCAGATTTACAGTGTGGATGTGCATTTAGAGGTGTCTCCTACTCTGTGTGTCCAGTTCTCAGTCTTGCAAGGGACACTCGGTGTGTCCAGTTCTAATATTTATTCTATTAGGACTCCAAGCAGCTGTGATAAGTTTCATTGGAAGCTGTTCTCTCACTAAAATATGGTGCTGCCGATGTGAGCTGAAGACACAATGCAGTTTATTTTCTGTGCCTTGAGTTATGCCAGTTCCACTCTCATAGCCATTCTAAGTCGTGCCAGCCCCATCCACAGTGCTTCCCGAGGCCAGCTGCTGCCACCTCCACCCCTTCTTCCTGGAAACCAGAGCAGCTATAGCTCCCTGCTCCCTTTTCTTCCCCTGGTCTCTTTAAAATTAGTGGGCCAAGCTTTGCATGTGCAGTTGGGCTTGCCGAGGTCATGCATAATCCCTTCCTCTTTCAAGAGTTTGGTCACCATTTTTGGTTGCCTGCTGCCAAGGCAACCAAAATGGTGGCCCAACTCTTGCAAGAGAAAGGGATTTCATGAGAGTTTAGGAAACCTGTAGGGTGTGCATGGCCCAGTGAAAGTCAGGCATCAATTTGTCCACATTATAAAACTGCAGTGAAGTGTTCCTTGACTGGAGAGATGGCAAGGAAGATTTGTTGCTCTGGCAGGCAGAGGCATCAGGGGCAAGATAGGTGGTGAAGGAAGTGGTTGTGGAGGAGAGGTATGGGATGGGAAGCTGGTGACAGGCAGGTGGGACATTGTCTACCACCACCTCAGCTCTGCTACTTGGGACAACTGCCTGAGTAGGCCTCTTGGAAGTACTGGGCCTGTTTTTAAACATTAGAAACATGAAAAGCCCTGCTTCTTTTTCTGAAGTCCTTTTTTGTTATTCTCTTCAGGAAATAGTTGACAAATACGACGGCAAAATTTGGGAGGATTTCTTCATGAAGTACTTTGAACAAGTACGTATGTGTATGTTGTCTGCTGAAGGAAATAAACTGGCATCATTAAATTGTTCCATGCTAGTTCATTTGTGTAAAGGAAGATTTGTAGGTAAAAAGAAAGGTCCCATATTTGGGGAGATAATGGCTCCTGGAGAACATTACCTGAAGGCAATGCCAATGAGAGAATCTTCCTGAGGTCATCAAGGAAGATCCATGTCTCAACAACCATCAAGTATGCTAATTAGAATCCTGTAACCTATGAATCCGACAAGATCCTTCAGTTATACCTACATATACCTTCAGTTATACCAGTTATACCTACATATTCAGCAGAATGATGGGGTATATCCCTTCAGACTGTAAATGGGAGAACCGTTTGTTGGAATGCATTTGCCCATTCTTCCATCCTGAAGTGGTACTACCCCAGGAACCATATCATATGTTTCTTCTGAAAATGTAACTTGTGTGTTAGAAGGCAACAGAAACCCTGTCTTGTGGGTTTGCTGCATTCCTGGCACTCATTCATTGGGTTGTGGCCACTGGTTAGACGAAAGACCCACTGAGCATGCATGCATCTATGTTTCCATATTATACAACTGTAGTGCAGTGTTCCTTGTAAGTGTGATGGTGCTGTCCTGGATTTACAGATACTTCTTTCCTAATATATCAGCTCATTGCCTAGTAGGTGAAAGCAGGAAGGGGTATAATAAAGTGACATAGCAGGGTTCACATGCAGGAAGTGATTCAGATGCTAAGCTTATGTGTGAGCATTTCCCCCCGCTGACAGTCAGTGCTTGCGCATGATGAAAAAGCTCTAGCTGATGGATGATGGATGGTTACAGAACTTGGGCATGTGATATTTTTGCTTGGTTGTTGCCTATGAGCAGAAATAGCACTTAGCATTTAAAACTTGCCTTTTGTCTCTCCTGCTCTAGCATCCTGAAATAAATGCAATCCAGCTTCACTGGCTCCTGAACACGGCCTGGACAAGTAAGTATGATTCAGACAGTGAAATGCCATCCATCCGTGCATTCACAAATGAAACAGGTAGCAAAGTTAATTGTGCAACTGAGCCTTATGGAGCTTCCCAAAAGAAAGTGTCACAAATTGCTACCCCAGCTCAGGTTTTGATCAGCAAAAAGAACAATATGGGGGCCTCTTGTCCCTTTCCATTGTGGCTCCAGTCTGAGCTGGGCCCCCACATTTATTATCATCCTTTAAGAGTTCTGGGACGATTTCCTAGCATAATGTCTCCTTGGCCCTTAATTATTTTTTTTAATATAGGAGAATCGTCACATGTGGATTATGTGCTGTCAAGTTGTGACCATCCAGTGATGACCCCAGCAAGGGTCTTTCAAGGCACAGGTGGTTTACCATTGCCTTTCTCTGCAAAGTCTTCCTTGGTGGTCTCCTATCCAAGTACCAGCCCTGCTTAGCTTCCAAGATCTCATGAGACTGGACTATACCATGCCTCCTTCCCTCTCCTCCACTAATTTAGGAGAATGCATTTCTATATTACTTGAACTGAAGAGCCACATCTCTAGAAAGTATCAGTTATATTAAGAATATTGCAAGCCATGAGTGCAAGTTTTTAAACAGAACATTTCCTGTGCTGAGCAATAACATAATTTTTTCAGCAACTAACAATGCAGAAATGTGGATAGTCTTATCTGAACTGGGTTATGGTCATACAGTGAGGCACATCAGGATTAGAACACGGGGTTGGGATGCAGTGATAAGTTAAGAGAGCCAAATCCCACAAAGGAGAATCATATTGTGAAAGAAATGCACCCTCAAAGAGAGAAAGGCCCAGGTCAATGCTGAAGTATTTGTCCTCGGACAGCTAGAACCCGAGTGCAAGACAAAAGAAAGGTGAAGGTGTTCCCTCTAAGATGTGGAGTCCTGTGAGCAAAAATTTTACTTTGTGAGCTACCGGCATTAAAGTTGTGAGCAGGTGAATTGGCTACTGAATAACTTAGTTTGCTCTGGAATCATCCTTCCTGAGCTAAGACAAAAATGTGTGAGCCGGAGGCTAAAAAACTGTGAGCTAGCTCACACTAACTCAGCTTAGAGGGAACACTGAAGGTGTGGCAGAGACTGAGAAGGTTGATGCAGTATAAGACAGATCTTTGCAGGGATAGATCAGCTGTGAAGCAGGAGGCTGGAGGTGGGAACATGAAGAACCAAACAGCAAAAATTAAAAGCGACCAGTTGCTCAGGGGAGGGCCAGCAAAGGTCACCAGAGGCCAATGAGAAGCACAGAATAGAGCTTGGGTAGATCATCTGGCATTATGTATGGGTGGGGAAACAGTCTGCCATTAACAAACTGACGTGGTTCCCAACAACATACTTTGGTAAGGAGGCAAGGAAGCTTTCTTCTTTGATACGATTTTGGCTGGTCAGGACAGGAGCCTGCCATGCCCAGTTTTATGAGTAGCAGCTTCCATGTAGTTGAAATAGGTCTGAATGCCTCTTGTGCATCAGTCTCCCCTACTTTTTCAGAACAAGGCTGGTACTGAGTAGATCTGTATCCAAAGCTTATGCTGAACTGCTCATTATTTATGTTTACTAAAGATATGCAGAGATCTTGATAGAAAGCCTTAATGAGACTCATTACTCCTGCTGCCATCCCAAAGCACTTCATGAAGTGCCACAATGAATAACAATACACCTTTTCAAACCATTTTCCTTGAATTTATGATTTTGATAAAAAAGAGAGATCTCCTTTGATAAGCTGCAGTTTCCTAAGGTGAAATCTAGGGGGTGCCACAAAAATTTAGGTAGCACATTTTGTACATAAAGTTTTGTGAAGTCCTTACCTCATATCTAAATCATCCATTTTGCCTGTTGCTTTTAATTCTTGTAAACGCTTTATTAAGCGTAATCTATCTGAGGACCTTGCAACCCTGGAAAATGCTTGTCCTTAGGCAGTATAATGCAATTACCTTCATTTTATGGAAGCAGAATACAGGCATGGGATGACTGCAGTGCTGATCCTTAAAATGTGTCAAGGTACTCCTGTGTGCCTCTAGTTTTGAGCCTAGGATACAAGCCAAATACCAAAAGTCCACAGGGACAGGCTATACAGTAGAGGACTTCAAACCATCCGAGTTCCTGACCAATGTGAATTATCCTTTCTCACTGTTTATCCTTTTACAATATATTCCTGAAAACTCTTTCCCTTCCAGGGTCTTCTTATGGCAGCCTCTTCTTATTCCTCACTGATAGTTTAGCAAGACACATCGATTGATTTTGTCATCCATCCTGCCAAAGGAGACTAGTGCTGATTTGTACCAGTGTATCACTGGCTGCACTGGAGACTGGGTATGCACAGAATTAGTGTGCACTGAGGAATCAGTAGGGGGATTTTTGTCTTAAGAGCATAAGACCAGGCCCTGACCTGGATAGCCCAGGCATGCCCGATTCCATCAGATCTCGGAAGCTAAGCAGGGCTGACTCTGGCAAGGACTTGGAAGGGTGACCTCCAAGGAATACCAGAGGTGGGACACAGAGGCAGGCTACTCAAGCCACCTCTCTGAAAAAAACATCCAAGCCCCCAGTAGGGGTAGCCAGAAGTCAACCATGACTTCCAGGCAAGCGCACGCGCACACACACACAACTTTTTGTTGTTGTTGTTCAGTCACACAGTCGAGTCCGACTCTTCGCAGCCCCATAGACCACATCATGCCAGGCCTTCCTGTCTTCTGCCGTCCTCTGGAGTTTACTGAACTATATATATGTACAACTATATATGCACAACTATATATATGTAAAAGAGCACAAGACCAGCCAAGCTGGATCAGACCAATGGGCCATCTAGTCTAGTATCCTGTTCCACACAAGGGCCAACCAGTTGCCCCTAGAGCAGGACATGGAGGCCAAAGCAGAGGATTACTGCCTCTGAACATGGAGGTTACCTTTAGTTATTCATCATGGCTGATAACCACTGATGGACCTATCTTGCATGAATTTGTCTAGCACCCTTTCAAAGCCACCTATAAATGCATTGCGGAAGTCATTAATCCATAATACCTCCCCCCCCCGTTGCCTTTAGTTATAAGTATCACCATGATGAAATAGGTTCTTACAAATGAGTGTAATTCCATGGAAATGCTTTGCTGCATCATGTTCTTTAGATGGTTTTCCGAGCATTTTACATTAGATGCTTTGTTAGCTGTTCTTGTTTATTCCCACTTCTTCATTCTTAAAAAAATAAATATGGAGGCCCATTTCTGCTTTCCCCTCATGGGAAACCTTCTGGCCTACCCAGTTTTTACAATGTTGGCAAAAACACTTTTTATTTAAGAATTTTTTTAGTTCTCTGATGGATTCCTGAGTTTTTTGCTATTCTCACTTGATGGTGAATATTTAACTCAGTCAGTCAGGCATTTATTACGGCAACAAACTATAGAAAGGTGAATATTTAATTCACTAAAATTTTTATATGTATCCTTGAAACAGGCAGACTGTCCACACCTTGAATTAAAAGTGCCAAAGTGAGCCAGCCTCTTTTTCCCTGAGTGTTCTTCTATCAGAAACATACCTCTTACAAACATAACAACAGTCATTGTGAACAACCAGTAAAGCTGAATAGAGGAGGCCAGATTCATAAATGGATAAATCTGAATCTGCTGAAGGCATTAATGAGATAAAAGCATCTGTGGCAGACATTCAGAATAAACAAAAAAACCTTTCATCTCTTCTTAGCTGGCCCCAGAGTGAGCATAGATGGCGATGAGAGCCTTTCCGAAGTAACCCATCAGGCATTGTGAAATCTATAAGGAAACTAACCAGGCTGTGTGGCTCATCTTTTATTCTTCATAGGCAATCAATTTTAAGGCTTTCATTTTCAAACTTTACAGTGCATGATTCATATTTAATAAACAGGACTATAATGAGATTAAAACATCGTCGGTTTCTGTAGAGTAGGGATGGGTGAGTTATGAGCCTGGCGCCTGCTCCGTGGAAGTCTGCAGGCAATCTATAATCATGATTTGCAACAAGATTAGACTCTCTTTCTGTTCCATTTCTTGTCATTCGCAAATCGCCAGGAATGTTCAGCTCTGTGCTTTTAACTCGTCTATCTGTTCTGTCTCGGAGAGATGCAGAGGGGATCGGAGGAGAACACAGAGCTGTCAGATTTATCCCTGGCCTTGTTGCAACCGGCAGAGCTACAAAAAGAACAAGCCACACA
Organism: Gekko japonicus; assembly: GCF_001447785.1. Taxonomy (NCBI): domain Eukaryota; kingdom Metazoa; phylum Chordata; class Lepidosauria; order Squamata; family Gekkonidae; genus Gekko; species Gekko japonicus. Next base: position 691,824 of record NW_015167559.1, read on the forward strand.
GAATAGGAAGGCAAGTGACTCCTCCCGAGGTCGTTTGAGTTTCCATTCAAAGCATATTAATTTAGAAGTGTGTTCCATTGTAACGGAGGGAACTTAAGCTGTGCCTAAGTGGAAAGCTTAGGTTTATTTCCACTCTAACAGTATCCATCTAAAGAGTCTCCTCTATACAGATGTCTGCAGGAGGAGGGAACATTGCCCCCAAGAATCCTACATTTATTGCTATACAGAGTTCAAGCAGTCCCTGCAGTTGCCCTTTAAGCAGCTGTAATTAATAGGCAATGCCCCCCATATCATTATTTCTCAGAACACCTTGTTACTTTTTAGGGTGCAGGGTCTACCCCCAGATGGTCTCAGTCAACATCAGTAAGAACCAGGGTAGCACAGTGTGATGCAGAGGCTGGGGAGATCTGGCTTCAGGTCTCCATGAAGTGCCCTTGGATGACCTGGGGCCAGCCACTCAATCCAGGCTGCTTCTCAGGGTTGTTGTGATGGGGGTGAAGAGCTATTTGGCTTATGCCCTTCATTGCCACCCACATCTGGGCAGCCACTAGCCAGGTCCAACACAAGCCCCTGAGGTTCTGGCACCACTGCCGGGGCTCAGCTTGCTCCCCGTGTGGCTGGTCATGCACAACCCTCATCTTTTCCCCCAACTTTGTTTGCTAGTATGGAGCAATGAAGGTGTTGAATTTTGTGGTGCTCCGGCCAAAAAAAAAAGGTTGCCTGTCTCTGTAATGGAGAGATAAGAGATGTACATTTTCATCTAGGAAGCCAGTTATTAGGATTATTGATAAATTTGCTCATGTAACTAGAACGTTATTTGAGTTAGGCCTTAAGAGTTTAACACAGAACCTGTTTACAGTTCCATGCAAAGTAACAACGAAGTCCTTTATGCAGCTTACATTTGCCTTACCAGTCACTAGATGTAGTCACTTCTGGCCCTACAAACATATATCGAGGATTAGAGGATAGAGCTTCCAGGTGAGACCATGTATCTCTAACATCTTATTTTGAAATCAACCACTGCATGGAAGTTATATAATGATAAAAGTTTGATCTCCCTGTGGCAATAAACATCAACCAGACATGAGATGCAGCAGAGAATAATCTAAAGGGTTCTGAGGTTGTATAAAATTAGTGGGAATGCTAGCCCCAAATTTAAGGCAAACAAAAATAGTTCACTTTTCTCACAGGGTTATGGCCTTGAGGAGAGATGTTATGTTATTCCACCCGTATGGAAACTAATGCAGGGGTGCCATAGGAAGCCTTGGGCCACGTAAGAAATGCTGATCGGACAACCAGTGTTGCATGACACCATAGGGATACTGGAAGGAGCTGTACTGCATTGAGACCAGGGGAATGTAAGAATCTGCTATGAAAGACAGCAAGAAAAGCAGCTCCCATCTGTGGGTCAGGAATGGATTCTTCAGAGGTTTGCTTCTGCAGCAGAATTTCAGCTATTACACAGCTCACTCACTAGTCGTCACTTGCCTACACATATTAGCCAGAGAAGGAGGTGCCAGGAATTTAGAAACTATCAGTTTGTCCCATTCACTGGTGGACACTGGGCTTGTCCTTCTAGGGGATCAATTTTGATAAATAATGCTCATTACCTCGCCCGTATAAACCAAAATGCTTGTACAGTGACTGACCTGCACTTTTGTGCACCACCAAATTGAACAAAGACCCTGTGCCAAATATGGAGGCCTCCCATGTGTTTTTGTTGCCTGCCTGGGACTACAAAATAGGGGTGGCACTCAAGTACCTGGCAGCCCACACAAAATGGCTGCCAGGCTGGGCTTGACTTGGTAGGTCATAAGTTGCCATTACGTTCCATCTCCATAACTCAAAACTTTTCATCCTAAGTGGTAATTTTCATTCTTTGGCCTTGCATTTTAAACCCTTTAGCTGCATTCCTCCTGTACATCTTTACTGGAACTTATTTCTGTGTAAATATGCATAGGAAGGCCTGGCATGATCTGGTCCATGGGGTCGCGAAGAGTCGGACTCGACTGTGCGACTGAACAACAACAAATGCATAGGAAGCCAGACTGTCTTCTGAACTGACTCCGGTATTGCTAAAATGTGGAAATCATAAGTGAAGACACTTTCCACTTCCAATGTCCCAACTAATGCCAAGTAAAGTTATGTCATCATCATTGAGGTCATGGGCATGGTTCTACAGCATACAAATGCATTTTGTCTTGGTGTCTGACCACTGCTTAGTTTTTCTTTTTGCTTTCCTTCTCCAGATCTTCAAAACAACAGGCTGTGGTTCAGTCTGGATGCCTGCCGAAGTATCCTGGCTGTTCTAGATGTATCCTACCTTCTGCATTTAGCTATATCAGTCTGATACACAGATATCAGTCTGATACACAGTTTAGCTATATCAGTCTGATACACAGATACATGACCTGAATAGCTACTCAGTTGTTTGTTATTTATTTTGCTACTGAGAGAAAGAGACCCTTGAGAATAATATGAGGTGTGAAATTGGGAGGGGGGGTCTATGGTGGAATGTGAGAGTCATTGGAAATTTCTTCCCCTCTTCTATTAGTGGATGTGGGACCGTGGATCTGGCCAAGAGTCCAGTTGCATAATCTGGTGAAGCTGGACTCTATGTGTTGGATCCAAAGTCCAGAGAACTGGTGGCATCACTGGTGAGTAGAGGAACCTGATTGGAGGAAGGGGCAAGGGGCTCTCCCAGAATTCTGCCCCACCCCAAATTTGTATCCGAAGCTTATCAGGCAATCTGGCCCAGAGTGCATTTATTTGAAACATTTATAGTCTGAGACCTACCTTTCACCCAAAAGACTGAGACACAAGATGGGTAACAACAATAAACCCAGTACTTTATACCAGCATCAAAGAATAACCATGGAAATAGCCAGCAATAATAAATTTAAATAGAGTTCAAACTAGACCTAGGGAAGGGGTGGTAGCCCCAGACATCATAGGCACAAAGTCATCTTTATACACAGTTAATCTGAGGTGTATGGGGGAGGGTCAAGATTGCTTTGATTCTCCTGAAAACTAGTCATTAGTTGGGTTATTAATGGCCAGATTTTGCTGCCTTTGAAATTAATGAGAAAATGCTCATTGACTTTTAGGAAACAGAAGAACAGCCCTTGCGGGCAAGACTCAAAGATCTCGGGAATTAATGCGTGCTTTTGACTTTGGTTGCATTAGGCACGGGGTCACATTTATAGTGGAAGTTTAAAAAATCCAAGACTTGACTTTTAGTGTAAACAGTTAAACATAGCTGCTTTGGGATCAGGCTGGTCAAAACTTTCCCAGAATTAGTATCTCTCCGTCCCCCCCCCCAATTTAGTTTTAATTGTTGTATGCCTTGACAAATCCCTCTGCAGTTTAATGCTACTGGCACACTGAGCATTCAAGAATTCAGAAGTCTGTGGAAGAGTCTGCTTCATTACCAGGTACAAAAGACTTTAGTTGGTATGAGTGTGTGCATGTATGGATGTTAGTATTAAAGGTAAGGAGAGAAGCTTCAGAGAGTTGTCTCAGGCTTCTCATCTTTAACATGCAACTGCACCACTGTTGCAGTTGACAGGCAACCAGCATTGGCTGGAGGCAGTTGCCTCTATTCCATCAACTCAAATGCTTCTTCCAGCACAGGGGAAGTAAAGGAGTGCAGTGTGAATGGCAGCCCTCATGCTGTTGCCACTGCTGCTATGGAAGGCCACATCCCTCTTTGCTTGCCTGACAGAAGCACCACTTTGAAGCTCACCCAAAGATAGTTATACAGGGAGGCAATGCAGTGCAGTGGCTAGACCAGGAATCCCCAACTTTTTTGAGCCTGCAGGCACCTTGGAAATTCTGACGGTGTGGTGGGCACAGCCACAAAATGGCGGACACAAAATGGCTCCTGACATAGGTGTCACATTCAGGGTAAAGCCTGACATTCTACCCAGGGTTTCCAGTACGGGTATGCAAAAAAAAGAGTACTTTTAGGTTCAGGTGTACTGAACCCAAAAATATTAGTATTTCCTGATATTCCCAAATCCCAATATTGGTATGATATTGGGATTTGGGATATTATTGGGATTGCCAAATTTATTCAGCTCCACTATACCCTATGGGGACCATCTCCATAGGGTATAATGGAGAAGAGATTTGAACTTTAAATACTTGCTGCATTCACTCACAGAGTTGCACTGCGGTGGCAGCATGACACTGCAAGTGAACTGAGCAAGTATTTAAAGTTTAAATCCCTTCTGAGTTCACTCAGTGAGTCGTGCTGCCACCACAGCATGACTCCACAAGTGAACTGAGCAAGCATTTAAACTTTAAATGCTTGCTAAGTTCACTCTCAGGGTCACACCACCTCCACAGTGCAACTCAGTGAGTGAACTGAGCAAGCATTTAACATTTAAATGCTTGCTCAGTTCACTCATGGAGTCATGCCACTGTGGTGGCACAATTCACTGAGTGAACTCAGAAGGGATTTAAGCTTTAAATGCTTGCTCAGTTCTCGAACAATTCATTCACCAAGTTGCACCGCTGCAGCAGCACAACTCCACAAGTGCACTCAGGAGGGATTTAAACTTTAAATGCTTGCTTAGTTTACACTCATGGAGTTGCACCACCACAAGTGAACTCCGAGGGCATTTAAACAGACCACAGTCTCTTTAAATGCCTTCTAGTCACACCCAAATAAAAGCCAATTAATATCAGCTTTTATTCAGGCAGGGCTATTTCAGTAGCCGAGTACAGATCTCTGGTCTGTATTCAGCTTAATAAATACCTGATAAATACCAATAAGGTATTTATTCACCTCAGTATATACCAAGCACACATCCCTAGTTTCCAGGACACACAAATACAGTGACAACCAACAAGACAAGAGCAAGGTCCACAAAGCAGCCCAAAGTCTGGGAGCCAAAGGTTTAGTCCTGGGATCAGAGGAAAAGAAGTTTCAGTGTCCAGGACTTGGAACCAGAGCAGGATGCAAGGTCTGGGTCTCTGGCTGTGAACACAAGCAAAGATTAGCAAGGACAGACTATAAAGACAGCAAGTCAGGGCAGAGCCAGTCAGCTCACAGAGGTGTATTGCATGCAAAGTGACTTCCACAGTGAGCCCCGCTCAGTGTGTTTCTCTTATCTGCTTCATTAGCTGACTCATCCTCCAAAGCCCAGATGTTGCTTCTTACTGCTGAGTTCATTGTCCTCCAGGTGCAAATCCTTTGCTTCCCTGCTCCAGGTGCAAATCCTGCTCCTTCAAAGACTCTGCTCCAGAAGTTAACACTGATCACTGTTGGGCGATCAGTCCTGGGCAATCAGATGGGCACTCCTTCATCTCTAGAGCTGTCAAGCACTCTCTCCTTCTGCACTCTGCTGGTTCAGGAGAAACCAATGACAATTGATGCTCTGTGTCATTTTTTCTCTTACCAGAATGAGCAGTCTGGCTGTGGCTGGGAAGTGCTCTCACTTCCCGATGGTTCTCTTGCTGGGTCTGCTTCTCGACCCAGCTGCTCAGGCAGGTATTCCACCAGTGTGGGGCCTGACTCTTCCATTTCCTTCTCCTCAGAGGAGGAGGCAGCTGGCTGGCCTGGCCCATGACAGTAGGTGGAGTCAGCCACAAAATAGCTGCCACAACTTACCTTCAATCACGCAGTGAAGATCCTTGTGCTGTGGTGGTGGCAGCTACAGCTAATGCAATCTTTTAAAAAAGCTGCACAGCCAATCAGATCTCCAGTGGCCAATCAGAAGCTTTGCTGGGCAAAACACTATCTGGCCCTGCCCATTTTCTAAAAACACTTGGTGGGCCCCAGGAGAGGTGTCAGTGGGGTCCATGGCACCCCCAGGCAACAGACTGGGAATCCCTGGGCTGTCCTGCCAGGTTAGGTTCAAGTCATGCTTCGCTATGAGGCTCCCCAGGGCCAGTTCCTCTCTCTGAGCTCCAACAAGATTGTTGCAAGGATACAAGGGGAGAAATCTATTTCTGCTACCTTAAGCTCCTTGGAAGAATGCAGGACCCAAACAATAATGCAGATGCTTCCCTCTCTCACACTATACATCCTCCACCGGTGTTACTGGAAAAAGCATAATTAGATTTTTCATACTGGGTAGATTGCTAGTTTCTTCTATCTTCCTTCAAAAGAGAGCATGATCACTGCACCAATGTTATGCCAGAAGGTAAAAGAGAAAGCATAATTAGATTTTTCATACTGGGTAGGTTGCTAGTTTCTTCCATCTTCCTTCAAGAGAGAACATGATCACTGCACCAATGTTATGTCAGAAGGTAAAAGAGAAGGGCAGGGCAGTTGTGTGTGTGTGTTTGTATGTGAAAGGACTGACTAGGTTACTAACAGTTGACTTTTCCTTTGAACTGTTTGCAACAGAAAGTTTTCCAGAAAAAAGACACCCACCAAACTGGAACCTTGGGCCTAGAAGAGTTACACGCAGCCACGAAAGAAATGGGTAGGTTATGATGAAGCATTTACCATTAGTTAGCATCCGTGGACATCCAGTGTTCAAGTATTGCAATGGTCATGTTTCTATTCTTGAGTTGGACATTGAGCAGCAAGTATGCAACGTTCTGGTTGTTTTCCTAAGAACCCCCTGAACTATTCAATTCTTGACCATGGCTAATGCTATCCTGGTTAGATTCCATAGCTGGTAAAGTACAACGGGAGGGGTTATAATAGACTAGAGAGATACATAATTTGCATTCCAAACAACTTTGGGTCAGTTCTCAGAATCTCCTGGTATATCCAAGGTAGCAGGGCTGGGATTGGCCTGTGCCTTAGAAAGCTGCTGGATTCAATGGACCGATGGCCTGACAGAAGGCAATTGTTTCATTTTCCTCCAAGACCTGCAGAAATTGAAGGTTGTAAGTGCTTATCCTCAAATGGCAAAGTAGGAAAACATGACACCATCCACCCAGTACAGAGTTGTGCATGACTGTATTGCTTCCATGTGTAGCAAGCCAGAGCAGCTGAAGGTTAGAAATGAGGTATACTGGCCACATGACCACGGAAACGTCTTCGGACAGCGCTGGCTCTTCGGCTTTGAAACGGAGATGAGCACCGCAACCCTAGAGTCGGACTCGACTGGCTTTCGAGCAAGGGAACCTTTACCTTTTATACTTCAAACAGTGCAGGTCACTGGCATGATGTACCTTCTTCAACCAAGTTATGATTCTAGGCTATATTAATATGCAGGAAATCCTTACAACCTGGGTGGAGCTTTCAAATCTTAGGCAATATTCCCCCCATTATTTGAGGGAGCAATTATCTCTGCCATTCATTCACATCAAGTGCTTTGTGAGATTTGATTGGGTACATAACTATTTTTTTCTGTAACGGAATGGACTCAGTGTTATGATTATTTTGGAAAGTGCTTTACTACTGTAATAGTTTATTAGGTGCTTAAATGTACAACAGTTCTAGCCGTCCTCCAAATCCTTGAAGTGGGCTTTTAGAATACCAGCTTCAGTTGTTACAATAATTGTGAAAGTGAAACTTCCTAGAAGGGCTCGGAGAACAGGGCTTATGATGATTACCTTAATTGGAAGGAAAGCTCATAAATCAGAAGGTGGCTTTAGACAGACAGCATAGTACTTCTAAGACTAGCAAGTTATGGTCCCTACAATTTATATCTGCTAGCTGCACACTGAACCGTTTGAAGCTTCTGGTTGTTTTCCTAAGAACCCCCTGAACTATTCAACTCTTGACCATGGCTAATGCTATCCTGGTTAGATTCCATAGCTGGTAAAGTACAAAAGGAGGGGTTCAAGGGTAACTCCACATAGAGAACATTGCAGTAGTCCAGCCTGGAGGTAGTCAGAGCATAAATAGCTTGTCTCCCAAGGAAGGGCTGCATCTGGTAAACCAACTAAATCTGTTTAAAGTCATTAGGCGCCATGGAAGAGATCTCTCTATATAGTCCCTTATACCTAGCAACTCAGGCCTTTCATGCATTTCCACAGTGGTGCCAGAACTACTTTTCTATGGTTTCAGCACACATAATAATAATAATAATAATAATAATAATGTGTGAATGGCTGGAACCAGATGGGTAGAATAAACTACATTGGACTTTCCAAGCAAACTGCTATTCTCCCTTCCAAGCGGGACAGCATTCAGATGGGAAGGACCTGTGTGATTGACCCCAGTACCAAATTACAGGCAATGAACAGACTAAACTCCAGGCACCTCTCTGATAACAGTGTGGCATCTGTGTACTTGTGCCAGCTTCACTCTTGGCTTGGCATTCAAAAGAGGCACACATGTAGAGCAGCATCCACTGATCTGATTCTATAAGGGAAAAAAATGATTTAAATGACTATAAGGTAGATCTGTACAGAATGTATCTTTGTTAAATGGAATTAGTTCAGTTTTTAATGATGCTGAGGTTGGAGCTTAATTAGCTTGAAATTAATAAAAATTACAAGAGCCAGAGCTAAAACCGCATAATGAAAGAAATGAAATTAGAATTCATTACAATGTACTTGCTGTACCATCTGACAACAATAAACCAATCATAATTGAAAACATGATGCAATTAAAAAACACAGGCTTTCAAAGATCACATTAACAAACTTTAAGTGATTGTAGGGCTAGCAAATGTGTTATTAATTAGTTTCACTGGGGTCCCCCTGCAGAGCCTGCTGCTCCTTGCATAACAGCTGCTTAAATCCTGATGATTCTCAGCATTTTTTGTATGCTTTGTGTCAGTATTTTCTTAATTGGTAACATGCAAACTTCTGTGTGCTACTAAGGAAGTGTCAATGCCACTTCACTGATGGGGCTGATGTCCCCAGCCCAGTCCTGGTTTCTGTGGGTCCAGGGCAGCAGTGGACATTCTTGTTGCTTCTTTGACCAAAAGCCACAAGGCCCACTAGAATGGCCATCTACCCCTTGATATTTTTGGAGCTCTGGGCAGCTTCCGAACACCAGCCCTAGCTAGAGGAAGGAGCAGATAACCAAATTAGCGACAGCGAGCACTATTCACCAGTATGCATTCTTCCTTGTAATACTTCATAGTGCTATTGTCCATATGTAGACTCAACAGGAGACTTAGGTGTCTTTTTTATTTTATCTAAAAGGAACCTCCCTGAGTGATGAAGTGTGTAATTTGATGGTGCTCCGATATGGGGATCGTGACCTGAAAATCAGCTTTCAGAGCTTCGTGTGCTTCATGCTGCGTGTGGAATTCCTTAAGAGTGAGCATGGCATTTTATTTTTCTCACACAGAACCCCAAACAAAGTTGGCATTTAAGGAAAAGTCCTTGGCTATAAGATACTGGGTGTGCAGACTGGTTTGAAATCAGAACAGAAGCAATTGTTCCATGGCCATCTTTATCCCCACTGTTTTCTTCACATCTGTAGATCATGGGAAGTTCAGGGATTCTAGGAGATTTTTTTCCCCTATAGAAAATAAGGTGTAACAGGTTTAGCTTCTGTATTAAGAATGTTTTAGGAATGGAGGAAACCTGAGCTATGAATAGAATTCTGATGGACTCTTTTACAGGATTTTTTTCCTGAAAGAGGAGGTCTTATAGTGGAGAACAAGTACTCCACATTTTCCAAGAATTTCAGGATACAGGGGCTGATGGGATAGTTTCCTCCTTGCATCTTGGGTTGGGGGGACAGTTCAGTAGCTTCATCTGCCCAAATTTTTCCAGTGTGAGAAGACAGCATGTCCCAAAAGTTCCATCTTTTTCATCTGCCCAAATTTTTCCAGTGTGAGGAGACAGCATGTCCCAAAAGTTCCGTCTTTCTCTATTTTGCTTCAAGGCTACCCTGAGGGATGTTGACGCTCCAGCTGTCATCTTTTATTGACTCTCCCCCTATGCCTTTAAGAGGAACCTGAGACACAGAATTTGAACCACTGAAATTTTCCCCTTCATTTGCTTCCATACCAGGAATACAACCTGATAGATTTCTGTGTGCCAGCCTGCTCTGAAAAGCAGAGCGAGAAGGCCAGTAAAAAGATCATAATCCGGGCAACTTTAGCATGTCAAGAATGAGCATGTCAGTCAGGCTTTAGGACAGGGGAAGTGGGATGCCTCTTCTTCCTGTGAACCATCAAATCAGTTTCCCCAATTTCTTCCATTTATAGAGGCCTTCTTCAACTTAACTAAAGATGGCAAAGGGATCTATCTTCAAGAGTATGAGGTAAGTTATATTTTTTTCCTACAGCAAAGGGCTACTTACTAGAGAAAACACCATTTGCCTTTGAATCTATACATTTCATGACTGCATCCAGAAGCAGAGAACTGAGCTCTGTCCACATGGTGGCCAAATCACTGTCATGTGGCTGATTATTTACCTCTCCATTCATTGCATTGTCTGGAGGGTGCAACCAGAATTTCCTTTCCTGAGGAGTGACTTATAAGAGATGCCCCAGGCTCATGTGCTGTTGCTCCTTCCTTTCCCCATTGCTCTGCCCTTTTCCACCACAGGACAAGAGAGAAAACTGCCAGCCCCTCCAAGTGTAACTGTGATAACTGTGCTGTCAGAGTGCTGAATCACAAGCACAGGAGGGATGCTGCTTTTCTCCTTGCCACAATCCCACTTGTACACCCAGGCAAGCCACAGCTATTGTGTTTGTAGCAGCCCTTACAATGACAATGACTGCAGCCTGTCTTAGGTATGCAGCCTGATTGCTTCCTATGATCCTGGACACGGGAGGGGAGAAAGCACGAACATGAACCAGCTTTTAACTATAGAAGAATGGGATAAATCCCCAATGTCTGGAAGAAAAATAGTGGTGAACTCAGTAATTCAGAAAGAGATGTTTTAGGGAGCTGTGCAGGCACCCTCAGCTCATGGTCTTTAGTAAACTATGCAGGCACCCAGGCAGTCCCAGGAAGTCCCAGCCCTTGGACCAAGAGTCCTCTCAGAGCAGCTTGAGTTCCTGAGTCCATTCTCCTTGTCACTTCAGTGGCAGACGTTATTGCATGGGTTGAGGGCCACTATTTCCCTTTCCCTATGGACTGCACTGAGCACTCAACGCAATGTAGAAAGGGTGATGTAGGCCCCGGTCAGACAGAGAATTTGCCGCACGAAAGGCACGAATGTCGGGCGGATTTTCGGGGCGCGATCACACTGCAACATCTGGGAAGCGTAGCACACCTGTGGCCAACCTGTGGCGTCCCGCCGAAGATGCAGAGTTAAAAAGTACCAAGGAAAGTGCACTAGTATTCGGAAAATGCGTGGCACAGGGAGTCTGATTGCGGGAACGCTAGCATCCCATGGCATCCGGCTCCTGTCCACGTCCTGTCGCAAACCGGATGTTTTTCGTAAGCGCATGTGCACAAACATGAAACTGAAAGCAGTGCTGCTCCACAGGACTGCGCATGCACAGAAACGTGAAACGCTTGTGTGATCGCGCCGCGCCACTTCTTTGCTATGCTGCAGCGTCGCCGTATGATCGCCAGCTAACAGCCTAATCACAGAGACTGGGGGGCCATGTGATCAGGCTGCCATGCTTTATTTTGCTCCAGGGCGAACAGCCACACCTCCCCCCCACGTTATCTGGTCCGTGTGACCGGGGCCGTAAAGAGCCAGTTTGGTGTAGTGGTTAAGTGTGCGGATGCTGATCTGGGAGAACCGGGTTTGATTCCCCACTCCTCCACTTGTACCTGCTGGATGACCTTGGGCAAGCCATAGTTCTGTCAGAGCTGTTCTTGAAAAAGAGCAGTTTCTGTCAGAGCTCTCTCGGCCCCACCTACCTCACAGGGTGTCTGTTGTGGGGAGGGGAAGGGAAAGGAGTTTGTAAGCCACTCTGAGACACCTTTGGGTAGTGAAGGGCGGGGTATAAATCCAATCTCTTCTCTCTCTCCTTCTTCTGTGACTGGCTTTCTCATTAACAGAGCGCTAGAGAGTTAAATTAAAGTTTCTCACTGCACCCTGATCCAATCACATCAGTTTCTCTTCCACGAACACATGAAGGTGCTCTGGTCATTATTTTT
>NW_015167559.1:703816-761420 GCF_001447785.1 Gekko japonicus
AAAAAACCCCTTTTCCGCAAGGGGACATGGGCGGGCGCCGGATGCCACCGGAAACGCGATCAGACGCCCGCCCTTGCCCCGCAGTTTCTGGAAACTAGTACCTCCAGGGTACTAGTTTTTTGCTGCGCTTTTTCGGCAGGAAGCCTCAGTTGTGCCACGGAAGCGCTACGCTTCCCAGATGTGCTGGTGAGATCGCGACCGGAAACTCCGCTTGTCTTCCGTATCTCTTGCGTGGCTAATGTTGTGTGTGACCGCAGCCAGAGTAAGCAAGAGGGGAGCCCCTCATCTGAAATGTTTTAACAAACACAATCAAGGGAAAATTATTCAGATCACTTTGTTTAATGAAATCTAGTTTAACCAACACATTTTTATCTGCGCTAGAGAGTTAAATTAAAGTTTCTCACTGCACCCTGATCCAATCACATCAGTTTCCCTTCCACGAACACATGAAGGTGCTCTGGTCATTATTTTTCACTCTGGCTGGCATCAGCTCTTCAGGTTCTCAGACAGAGGCCTTCCACATCACTGACTACTGGGGATGTCAGGGATTGAATTTGGGGGAAGCAGATGTACCTCCAAAATGTTATGTTCCTATTCCGAGTGCCAGAAGGTCTGAGAGCTGGGGGCAAGTGATATCGCTGGATTTGGACCTGACCATTTTCACACAGGTGATGGACACCTGATAGTACAGTTTCGAATGTACTGCCAGAGATTCAAGGATCTGCAAGAGTTATTTGTCCACCTTTTCTCTGCCCTCTCAAAAAGTACAGAAACCTTTTACTTCAGCCGGAGAGATACCTGGGATGATAAACCCAGTGGTCTGGTCCTCTGCCTGGGCATATAATCATTGGCCATTTAGTATCACAAGAGCTCCTGCATTTCTAGCTCCTGCTAGAAATGGAACTAGTTCCTCTCCACTGATATAAATGTATGTACACAACCCTGACCTGGATGGCCCAGCCTAGCCCGAAGCAAAGTAGGACTGGCCCTGCTTATTATTTGCATGGGAGGCCACCTAGGAAGTCCAGGGTTGCTATGCAGAGTCAGGCAATGACAAACCATACGTCTCTTGCCTTGAAAACCAGATTGCCCCCCCCATCAATGCTCCCTCTAAGCTGTGGAGTCTTGTGAGCAAAAATTCTACTTTGTGAGCTACTGGCATTAAAGTTGTGAGTGAGCGATTTGGCTACTGCATCAATTAGTCTGCTCTGGAGCCATCCTTCCTGAGCAAAGACAAAAATGTGTGAGCCAGAGGCTAGAACACATATGAGCTAGTTCACACTAACTCATCTTAGAGGGAACACTGGTCCCCATGAGTCGGCTGTGACTTGACAGCATTTCCCTCCACCTCCTCCATACTGATTCCCAGTAGGCCAGTGAGAGCTCAGTGACGTTTGCTTGACTTACCTGAGTCCCGGACTTGGAATACCCAGGCTATATGATGATTCTTGAAGCCCGTTCTTCACCAGCACCAAGGCCAATAGCCACTCCAAGCTGAGCTAGACTGTTTACTAAGCTATTCTCATGGTCCCTCTCCCTCTAATAATTGTATGTTTGTGTGCAGACCACCATGATAAAGCAACTTAATTTCTCTCATTCTTTGCAGTGGATGATGATGACTCTCTATTCATGAAGCAGAACAAAAGAGAAGAGTTCTTTACTTGAACTGCTGGATCTGAGTTATAGATCTACTAATGGAAAAAACCAGACTGACGTTGTTATTAAGTCATTCATTATTTCAAGGTCTTTTGCTGAAAACCAGCTGTTAGACCAGGAGGAACACAGTTATGGCTTCACTAAAATACAGTAAATAAGCAAACAAACACTATTGTCTTATAATCGCTAGTGAAATGGTCTGCAAATGATAAAAAAAATGATAAAAATTGTGGTTATTTAAAGCATAACAATACCAACTAAAAATGTCCTAGTCATAGGATAATCAGGAGTTACTCCTTATGTGGGTATGTTTCATAAAGGGGCACATTGCATGTTACATTTTTGGGTGTGCATTGTTGTTATAAGTGTACATCTAAAAAATGCAACAAGCACATTTTCCGTCATATCTATGATATACAGAAACTAGTCAGTGGATACTAATTTGCTGGGACTCCCTGTGGAGAACACACTTGATAGCAAATGTGATGTGTAACATGTGAACCATCCCAAATTCTGGTAATGAGGAAGTTCTCCAGGCATGCCACTGTGACATGCTAAATGTTTGTCTTGTCAGTTATTGAGCCACCGTCATGATGGAAAGGCCTCACACCTCCACCATATTACTAGATTTTTTGGAAATCCTGTTGCCAGATGCTCACCATCAAGTGGCATCCTTGCCATCTGATTTGTGGATGATCTGCTTTACCTCACTGTTCCTGTCAAAGGCCAGTTTGGTGGTGTGCCTCTGTCCTCATGTCAACACACATGAATTAGGTAGAAACAATCAAGGGACAAGATCATTCACTCAGTTTATTTTTGCAAAGCTATCCAGTTAGTAGCCCATTTGACCAGGACTATTCTAGAGTTTGCAATGGCTTTTTGCAGCTTTCCATCCATTGTAATCCTGAAGGCAGACAGGGAATGTCCTCTTCATAGTATTATCCTTGCTCTATGGCAAACTACAGAGGCAAGGGAGGCAACATTGGGAAATGTTCTACATTTCTGTAATTCCATTTTTCTTGAAGGCTGGCCCTCTAGCCCTTAACCTAAATATATTTTGGACGCCTTGAAAGAGGTGCTTTGAACAGGATTGAAACCCTTTGTCCTATTAAAGGCTAGAACTCTGGTCAGAACTTCAGCTTGTATATAGCTTTACTCTTTGCTCCATCTCCATGTGGGAAATGGCGTCTGCCTGTGATGCAGCTTTTAAGGGCATAAGACCCCTGCAAGGAGAAAGAAAGGGCAACCCTAACATGTTAGGCAGTACTGTGCTATTCTTTATTTGTTTTGACTGGGATCGGTAGCTGAAGTTAAATAGCTGGACTATTTACATACAGTATTTTATTTATTGCTTTTTAAAATTAATTTTATACAATATTCCTATTTTTTATTAACTGCTATCCTCCTCCCCCTTAAGTTAAGGATAAGGCAGATCGGCAGTAAAAGCAGCTGTGTAAGACTGTAATGAAGACATGGTGAGGAAACTTTGTTACTTCCCAACACGTAAACCTCTGTAACTCTGTTACATTGGTGAGAAAATAATTAGTGAGTTATTAGTGAGAAAATATAATTAGTGAGAAAATAATTAGAAAATGTAGTGAGAGAATAATTAGTTCAGTGTAGTGGCCTGCATGTGTTACATTAACTGCAGGATCGAGACCTACACTTCAATGGCCATAAGAATCCCCATCGGCCCATGCAGTTGTGCATGACAGTGATAGACAGAAATCCTTCACAGCTAAAGAAGCCTGGGAAACAGCAGAAATGAAAAGGATGAATCCCAGTGGAATTTTATTCTGCAAGAGTGACCCCCCCCCCCCCCGATACAATTTTGAGTATCTTGAACAGGTTATAGTTGCAATTATGAAGAAAACTCCATTTGAAAATGGCTGTAGCCAAGGTAATATGGTGTTCAGTGCTTGGCCTGGATTGTTTTCTGTAACCGATTTTATACCTATTTGCCCACTACCTCCTTTATGGAAGGCACTGGAATTTCAGCAGTATTATGTAGCTATTGACTACTCACTCATGCCACAGAATCTCTCTCTACTGTGTATCTCATTTTTGATAACACTAAACAGCTCTGAGCATTTGCGAGTTGCTTTTCTGAAATTGTAAAAAGGTGTTTTGCTGGAATCATTACACCTAAACATGTGCAATTCTTGGTCCATTCTGTGGATCACAATAAAATTGTTTTGGCAATAGTGCTTACCTGAATGTTTTTCAAGCTTTGATATCTCTAACAGAGGAACACTTCTCGCATAATTCTGAAGATATATGATTCCTCATTTTCGACCTGCGTGGTAGAAAATGTAAAAGGTTTCTAAAGAATGCAGCCAGAGGTATTTACACAAGGATGCTCATCGTTACATCAAGTGTGGCTGCAACAACAGCTGGGTGAAAGGAAGCAAAAGGAATATCACTGGCGAGCTGTAAAGGTGGATGAGAAGCCTTTTCAGAGAAACACTGTACTATTGGATATGGACAAAAGATAAGGCAAAGCAAAACCATGAATAGAGAAGGGAATCTAATGCTCCTTTATTATGAACTGAAACAAGGAGTTATTCAACTGCACTTTCACTGTGTTATCTCAGAATGCAAAGGGACTGGTTACGTGCATCTATGCATCCTGGGTGTAACCATTTATCTATTTAGTGAGGTTATAACCTGTCTTGATAAAGGCCCCCACAGCAACCCACTGTATTCCACTGAAAACCATTAAGATAGGACTAAAAATAGCACGAAACATATCGGCAAAAAAACTATAAAACTGTAGAAAGTCAATAGAAAAATTAGTTGTAAACTAAGCTGATGTCCTTTTATACTAAATTTTTGTGTAGAAAAACACAAAAATTTAGTATAAAAGCACATCAGCTTAGCTTAGAGGACCTCTGGAACTAGGAAGTGTTGTTTGTCCACCAGAAGACCAAACAGGAAGGGGCCAAACAGATTTCAGCCCCCTCACCTTTTTTCAGCTTGTCCTGCCACCTGAGCATTTTTAAATCGTGGGGTTTCTTTGCCATTGTTTGTGTATTATGAGACCTTTCAGCTTGATGCCAATGCACCACTCTATTAATCGGCTTTCAGCCAAAGCTTATGCCATGCATCCCCTCCTTTTTATGTTTTCCTTTTGACTTAGAGGAAGCGCACAGCTCCATCAAGGCACTTGCGTGTAATAGCATACCTGCTCTAAAGGTAGATGAAATGCATGCATCTCAGTCAGGAATGGACTCAGTCTTGATGATCCTTTTTACAGAATTCTGAGTCTTTTCCAAAGAATTCTCTAAAATCCCAGAAGACCAGTTCTGGAAAAATTCCCTGCCACTATTTTCCTTTGCCCCACCTTCCCTAAGCTTAACCCATGAGGAGGGAAAACTCTGGACAGCTGAGAGATCAACTTTCACTTCCAACTTTCAGAGTAATATGTCGAAAGCCTCTGAGCATGCTCAGGAACCTCAGTTGCCACTGAGATCTATAGTACTTACAGGGTTTCCAACTCCAGTTTGGGAAATTCCTGGAGATTTGAGAAGTAAAGCCTTGGGAGGGTGGGGTTTTGGGGGGAGGTCAGTTGTAATTTCAAGAGCTGTCTGGGCCCCACCTCAAGGCAGCCTTAAGTACTTAGTGGGTGCGTTCAGACAGGGCATTTGCAATGGAATAGGTGCCAGTTGGAATCGGTGTACTTACTGGCGTTCACACGGCGAACATCTGCCTTCCGTCCCTAACCGTTGCAAAGAGCTTTACACCATTGTATTCTGCCACGAGGTCCCCTCTGGACACCTGAGAGACCAACTTTCACTTCCACAATCGCTTTACCCCCGTCTGATCGCTCTCCACCGTTGCAGAGCCACTTCCATTCGGAAGCCTGAGGCTTCCGATTTTTGGCCACCGTTTTTTTTAAAGGTCGGGGATATGCGCTTGGGCGAAGCTTTGCCCTGGCGTTTGTTTAAAAAAAAGAAAGAAAAGGTCCTTAGTTTAACCTTTCGGAGGAGTCCGGGACTTCAGGGAGGCCAGTTTGGTCTTTAAACTTTAAAGGTAAGTCCTTACCTTTAAAGTTTAAATGTAAGACGGGATATTTTTGCGCATGCGCAAAGATCACCATTCTGTGGATGGCTGCCTAGGTGCATGCTCAAACTGAGTTTTTTTTTAAAAAAAACCCCACGCCGACGCCCGCTGCATGTGAACGGGCATACAGCGATGGGCTCCGCAGACAGGAGGTAAGTGTGATCGGGTTTCAGCCGGCATAACTGCACCGGTTCCAACCGGTACAGTTTATGCCGGCTGAAACGCCCCATCTGAACGCATCCAGTGCTTCCTGGCTGGATGAATTTCTAAACTAGAGAAATGCCTCAAACAGTACCTGACACAGTTAAAGCAATAGAAAGGAACAGGGCTCTGAGTCATTGTGGTGTCGCTTCTGCCACCCTTGAGTCATTATGTTTTGTTCCTGTGACTTTGGGATTTGGGCAAATAATTATTTATGCCTGGTCTCCAAAATATCTACCAAGTATTACCTGTCTGATAAAGAATCTCTAATGAACTATAAACTCATAAATTAGGGTGCTTTCCAGGGTTACTCTCATAACAGTGCCCAAGGGTGACATACATTCCAGCATGGCAATCCTAAACAGAATTACACAATTCTAAATCCATTTACTTCAATGGGATCACAAGGGTGTAACTCTGCTTAGGATTGCATGGGAAGACACCACTTCAGTCCTGCCCGTGTCTACATTGTAGTGGTGGTGATGGGGGACCTGAGCTTTCAATAGATATTCGAGGAAATGGGGAACAAGAATAAACAGG
Organism: Gekko japonicus; assembly: GCF_001447785.1. NCBI lineage: Eukaryota > Metazoa > Chordata > Lepidosauria > Squamata > Gekkonidae > Gekko > Gekko japonicus. The sequence goes on from NW_015167559.1 coordinate 710,276, forward strand.
AGTATTGCGGTACCTTCAAGATGAACAATTTTTTATTTATTCTGCTTTATTCTAGCTCAAGACTCCTGTTTATTTTTGCTGCAATCAGATAATGTAGCTACTCCCCTGGGAATAAGGGGTTGGTTTGGGTTCATTTGTTTGGATACTGGAAGATTGCACCGCGATTTGTCTTCTCTGGAATTTGAAAGTGGCTTTTAAAATATCCTCCCTGTTCCCAAGGGTTCAGATAAGCTTCTGAACCTAGCCCCCTCCATCTGCTGCTTTAATTTTGGGGAGACATTTTTTACACAAGATGAGCCATGAGTAGAGAAGAACTGATTTTCCTACTGAGCAGGGTTCTGTGTTTGTTTTTGTTTTGGAAAATGAAATGCTAAAAATGTTGGTTCCCTTTTGCCTTGGCTTCCTGCTGTGTCTCACACTGGTTTGCACCTAAAAAGGAACCTTGCCAAGCTTGAAGTTCAATTTATCAGCAGAGTCAAGATTGATTTGTTACACCACCTATGCTGGGGAAATGAATGTCTCCATTCTGTTCTCATCCAATCCTGGCAGATCTTTGTTTTCCTCAGGTCACCTGTGTAATGTAAGAAGCTGACAGTCCTCAGATAAAGGGGGGAAATCCAACCCTGCAAAATACAAATTAATTGCCTGCTTCCAGCAAAGACAGTCCCACAAATTAATGCTGCTTGGAATGTATAAGAAACCCCTGGTGTTATGTGCGCCTGGCAATGAGGCAATTGCTGCTACTTGATATGTTCAGGGGGAAAAATGCCAAAACTAATTGAGAAGATGAGATTTGAACTCTGTAGTGGATGTAAATGTCTACATTTTGCCATCTGTATCTCACCATTTTGATGCAAAATTGAGTATATTTCTATTGCATTATGTGGAGACAGTGAATTTCCGTAGCAACACTCTGGTTTGTTGCTGGATCAGTGTTTCACTCCCAAATAGTGGATCTCACAAAGAAATAGACATACTTCTGACTCATCACCCAGTGAAACTGACTCACAGTAGACTGAAAACGGACAAAACATTCTTCACAAAACAATGGACATACTCACAAAACAAAGGTAGTTGAAGCAAAAGGTAGTTAAATGGCTGAAGATTTCAGTAAGTCTGGGAGAAGTCTGTATTCTTGTTTCTCTTTTAGATCCACAGTGACAGAAGCTCAGTGTATCATTTACATGGCACCTCTATAGCTTTAGGAATAAATGAGATGCCATGATCCAGATCCCATTTCTAGTAGGGTGGGATTATAATTGTCCTTCCACAAGAGGGAGGAGCTATGGTTCAATGGCAGAGCACATGTTTTGTATGCAGGAAGTCCAGTGCGCAGTTCTTGGCATATCTAGTTCAAAGGATATCAGGTAGTAAGTGTTACAAAAGACCCTTTTCTGCCTGAGATCTTAGAGAACCTCTGTCAGACAGAATAGGCAATACTGAGCTGTATGGATCAATAGTCTGACTTGGTATAAGGCAGATTCATATGCCAGATACTAGTAGCCCATATTTTAGAATATAGCCAAGTATAAATGTACTACATGATGAGAGGGGGATCCGAATTCTTCATGAATGCAACCCAAATTACATCTCTGGGATATTTTGTAGATCCAAATATAGTTCTTTGGTATAATTTATACCTAAATATAGTTCTTTGGTATAATTTATAATTTGTTATAATTCTTCTTTCAGGATCCAAACAGATTCTCAATTTATTTTTATTTATTTATTTAGGGGGCAAGGATCCAGGGAATGAAAGGAGGGGTGGATATGGAATTTACTTGGCTATAAAAGCGGGGCTCAAAATATTATTAGCTGTGGGGGAGCATGCTGGGATCTGTCCAGGGTACTGAAGTGTCCAACCACAAAAAGACTGGTGGAATAGCTCTCCCTGGGATCAGAAATTTCAGAGTAATGATCTAGCTTTGCTCTACAGCCAAAGCTAAGAAAGCTGTTGACATATCTGTGATATCTTTTGTGGGAGCAGTTTCATAAGCTATATATAATGATATACTTACCAGTAGTTTGTAAATTTGGCATTTTCTGACTGAACTGTGTAAACAAGTATTTGTTATAAGAGATCAAATTCCATTCAATAAGATTCATGGGGGGAACATTTTGTTTCTGGAAGGATCTTAAGGAAAAATGGTCCAATAATTTAGGTAATCAAATAAAGGAATCTCCTGCTTTGTATGGTTCTATGACCCTCCCCTCCAGCTACAAGCCTTACTATGTTATCGCTTAACTTGTATTTAATTCTGGCAAAGCTAACTGAGATCTCCAATATAACTACTAGATATAGGAAATGTGATAGTAATGCAAGGTGCTCTGTGTGAGACTGCTCTTGAAAAGAGTTTGGAGACTTCAGTTGGTACAGAATGCTGCAGCTAGGATGTTGACTAGAGTGGGTTGTAGGGATCATATCACTCCAGTCTTCTTCCATCTATACCGGCTTCCGATTTGCTGTTTGGGACCAACATTCCTGAAAGGCTGCCTACTCCCTTATGAACCTTCCTAACCACTGTGGATATCATCCAAGGCCCTGCTTCAAGGAAGTACTTCTTCACCCAAAGAGTGATTAACACATGGAATTCACTGCGACAGGAGGTGGCGGCGGCTACAAGCATGGACGGCTTCAAGAGGGAATTAGATAAGCATATGGAGCAGAAGTCCATCAGTGGCTATTAGCCACAAGGTATAGATAGGAACTCTCAGGCTGGGGCAAGTGATGCTCTGTATTCGTGGTGCTTGGGGGGGGGCAACAGTGGGAGGGCTTCTAGTGTCCTGGCCCCACTGCTGGACCTCCTGATGGCACCTGGTATTTTTGGCCACTGTGTGACAGAGTGTTGGAGTAGATGGGCCATTGGCCTGATCCAACTTTGGCTTCTCTTATGTTCTTATGTTCTAATTGGCAAGCACATGGAAAGACCATCCAACATCTATAAGTACAGAGCTATTATTACAAGTTTATTCTGTTATTGAAGTAACAAAATTAGCCTATTTTATATGACAGCACCAAGGAAAAATAATTTCAGAAGGAATAGGTTTCATGTAATAGCTACTGGAGCCAATCTGATGATTCCTTTTATTATATAAAATCTTTATGAAATAACATTGTGATATATATATTTTAAAACTCTCTGTTGATATGGGGTTGAATTACCCATTTTTGTTATATAAGTGTGATAACATGGAAACATGTTCCATTAATAAAATTTAAAATGAAGATTTTATCAGTTTATCAGATACCATGCTCAACGAAAGACACACCATTAAATAAATTATTTCAGTTTCAATCTTCAGCTCAGCCATAAATTCAGCCCTCTTCATTATGAGGACCTGTTTAAGAAACTGACCCTTAATTTGGGCCTCTGAGCAGATGCCTGTAACCCACAGTGAGACAGATATAAGGTCTTCAGAAACAAGAGTCCTCTTTGCCTCAAGGGATCTGTCAGGTAGGGGAGAAAATGCCTCTAGCTATTTCTCATTAATTCCGGATATAAAAATAGGGTTCTTCCTAAAATAACTCACAGAAAATGGGTTCTCTTCCTTAAACATAACTTGTTTTTGTTAAAGTTGTGTAGAAACTGAGACTCAATTGTTAGACTGTGAAAATTAGAATTTTTGGAGAATTTATTTTCCTTTCACCATAAATCTTTGTTTTAAATAGGAAGGGTGAGCCCTTGCACACTTGCATACTTTAAAAAAAAGTTTCTATGCCGGTGTGGTACACATGCAGTAGTTAAGAGTGTCACAGTACTGTGTGACCTCTCTCTCAGCCCAACTGATGGGCATGATAAGTAGAAACATCCCTGATTTGGACAGCCCAGGCAAGTCCAGTCTTGTCAGATCTTGGAAGCTAAGCAGGGTTGACTCTGACAAGTATTTGGATGGGAGACCTCCTTGGAATACCGGCAGACAGGAGTCAGACTTTATTCAGCCACCTCTCTGAATATCCTCCAAGCCCCATGTAGGGATCAGTCACCAGAGGTCACCATGACTTCCAGGTGTGTGTGTGCGCGCACACACACACTAAATAATATGCATATATTTAAAAAGTGGAAATGGAAAAACATGTGCAATGGTTGTGCAAATTAGTTTTGTTTTTGTGTGTGTGTGTGAGAGAGAGTGAGAGATATTTTAGTAAGCTAAATGCTGGAGTCTTTACTCAAAATATATACACTTTCATATATATTTCAAAATATATAAGCTTTCAAACTTTGAGGTTTAGGAAAATTTCAGGTTCAGTTATTAAAGTCACATGATTGAAACAGCCATATGAGTGCAGACAAACATGTTAAGGTGTTTATGTGGTCATGTGACCCTGTCCACTGGGCCCACCAAGTGTTTTTTTAGAAAGTAGACAGGGCAAAGCAGAGTTTCCCTGCAGGGCTTCTGATTGGCCTTTGGAGATTTGATCTGAACAGGTTTTTTAAAAAAATACTTTGGTAGCACTGCTACTGCAGCACAAGGGTCTTCACTGTGTAAATGAATGTCAGTTGTGTCAGCCATTGTGTGGCTGGCTCCACCTCCTATAGCAGCTGTTGTGTGGGTGGTTCTTCCTCTTGTGCCAGCCATTGTGCGGCAGCCATATTGTGGCTGTGCTTACATCAGTATGCTAAAATTCCAAAAGTGCCCACAGGCTCAAAAAGATTGGGACCCTTCTAAGACTTGAACTAAGAATTTCATGTTGTGAGGCTGAGACTTAACCTAATAAGGGACAAGATGTGCCTGGACTTAATACCACATGTAATTGGCAGATAATATGAAACCTCTGGCTTGGCCAGACCTGGTACAAATAGTAAGAGCCCAACTTCTGCACTCTGTACTTCACACCCTAGTCCTAAGTACTCACATGGGCTGGAGTACTCACACTTCAGGTCTGGATTAACTAAACAAGTTTTTAAGTTTTAACTGCATATGATGTTCTATGATATTTATACTTTTGTAAAAATGTAATTTAACTTTTAATGTAAGCCGCCATGAGCCTGCCTTGGCGGGGAGGGTGGGATATAAATTGAATTAATTAATTAATTAATCAATTAATTGCTGCATTCACTGCTAGCGGGTGTGGTGATGTTAGAGACTATAGATGGCTTTAAAAAGGAATTAGATGGAGAAGAGGTCCATCAACATCTACCAATTAATTGCGGCATTCACTGCTAGCGGGTGTGGTGTTGTTAGAGACTATAGACGGCTTTAAAAAGGAATTAGTCAGATGGAGAAGAGGTCCATCAACATCTACCAGTTGTGGTGATTTAAGGCAGGATACATACACACAGGCAGCAAACCTCTGAGTATCAGTGCTAAGAGACAACATCAAGGGAAGGCCTTTGCCTCTCTGTCCTGTTCACTGGCGCTCCAGAGCAACAGTTTGGCCCCTGTGTAAGACAGGATGCTGGACTTGATGGACTGATCCACCAGATCTGATCCTAGGGTTGTCAACCCCCCAGGTTTGCCAGGGGTCCCCCATTTTGGGGGGGTCTACCCGTCGCCAGCCAGATGGTTGGCAGGTGAAGCCCCACCCCCAACACCCACAGCCACCCATCTCTCTCCCTTTAAGTGTGTGGAACCCGTGTTTCCTCCCAAGCCTGATCTCCGCAAGCTTGCAGGGAAATGCCAGCTTCATGCTCTTAAAAGGGAAACACGGCTGCTCTTAAAGGGGAAACGCCGGCTCCTGCATTTAAAAGGGAAACGCCAGCTCCTTTAAGTGCAGGGAACTGCCGTTTCTGGAGATCTGGCACAGGGGCGGATGTGGGGGGGGCGGACGTCCCCTACGTGACGTCATCACGTCGGGGATGCCCCGCCCCCTCCAGGAACGCCCCCAAAGTCCCCCGCTGGGGATGGAAGATGGACTTGGCAACCCTATCTGATCCAGCAGGGCTCTTCCTATGGATTCAAGACGTAATCCCAGCCTGGCCTTGACAGTGATTGCTGTTTGAAATGCTGCAATATGGAAACAATGGCATCTGGCAAATTGTATGTGTGTGTGATGAGTAGGTCCCTTCACAGTTGTGGTAACTTATGCAATGCTATCACAAACTCCTGAAAAGAGGCAATACTGAGGCGGGGAGCATGTATGATTGGACTTCAGAGATATCAGTAATTACATTCCCAGAGTGGTAATCACTGATATGTTGTACTTTACTTTTCAACTGACTTCAGGGATTTTCAAGACATTTGGATTAAAAATACACAGAAGCAGTGGTGATCCCTTTTTGGAAAGATGAAAACTACAAGGAGACAGGAGAGCTGTGACTTCTCTCAGTGCAGTGGAGCTTCCCCAAATCTTCACAATCAGCAAGATGTAAATTGGATAGACAATTGTGCCTTTCCCTTCCTTCCTTTCAAGCATACCCGGCTTAATTAGAAAAATGCTCGCAGAGCACATTGAAAATGTAAGGGGCTGTCTCTCTGTTTTTACATATGGTTGAGTTCTAGGTCTTTAGACAAGTCTTAATCTGTTTTCATAAACAAATAATACATTCATTTACATGAAAGGTCCACATTTCCAATGCAAATCGTCTTCCCTAGTGCTGCTCTACAGAGAATAATATTCTGTATAATTACCACACATATTTACCAAATACATTTACCCAGAGTAGCTTGCGGTCCATAAAAATCTTTTGCTAAACAGGCCTATAGAGCTCATGTTGCAAATGTTGTGACTTGAGGCAGCTTTGGTCATGCCTTGGGGGCTTATTTTCTCTCTGCGAGGTGCTCTCCCATGCTTGCTAAGAGGTATGTATATGAAAGGGCATATATACATATTCAATTTAGAAATGTGTCTCGGCACACAAGGTGGAAAAAAACCTGCTTGTGGTTGGCACAACAAATGGAAGCACATTACTAAACACCCCCAGATGTTTGATTGCCCTGCTATGCTGTGCATGCACTGAGAAGGCCTGAAAGCCCCTGGAGAAGCTCTCCTGCAAAGTCTCTTTGCCTTACACAGATGGCTGCAGAAAACTCACCTCTTCAGCATATTGGTTTCCCCACAGGGGCTGCCACAAATTCCATGGGGTTTGTGGTGAAAAGGGACCTCTTGGGGATTGCAAAGGTTTATCTCAAAGAGCATCTCTTCTCTAGAAAAAAGCATCACCTTTCAGTGGGAAATGGGTCTTCCCTCTTCTCCATGCAAAACTCTTTCCATTAAGAGAGGACGCAGGATCCCACTAGGCACTCTAATGTCAGTTCTTCCCTTTAGTGCATGAAATAGCCATTGCAAAGGAGGCGATCTGCACAGTGCACTATGCAACACAGTCCTTGCATCTTTTGGCAAATTGCCAAGGAGGAAAATCACACTGAACATATCACTCCAGAGTGCTTCTCTTGAAAATTGCTGCTGTAGGTGCTTTAAAAGAGAGAATCTAGTCCTTGCAACTCTTGTGGGCAGTACATTCTTTTGTTTCTTGCTGGTTAAGAGAAAGGGAGGGTCACATGACATATTTCTGGAGTTGGCTTCCTCCATAGTGGCAATTGCCTCTTTAATGTATGTGAAAATGTTCACCCTATTCCGTTGCCCCCCTGACAGACTGACTCTTGTATTTCAGTTTAGCCCAATCTGTATGGATCTTCTATTGATTGCAGACTTTTAGATCTGTTGGAATATACAAGGTCTATAGCGCACCTTCTTGAAGAATATGAGAGCAGCCTATAGGGAACAGCTGAAGAACTGCTAGTTAGCATAGCTAGATTAGGGATTTTCCATAGTTTCAGATTATGTCCTTCCTGTCTCCTGATTGGCTCTTTGGAGACTTTCTGCTCCAGTTGAGTGCCCCACTCATTCCTGACTCTCACAGCAGTTTGGTGTACTGGTTAAGAGTGAGGACTCTAATCTGGGACAATGAGGTTTGATTCCCCGCTCCTTGGGTCAGTCACAAATTCTCTCAGAGCTGTTCTCTCAAGAGCAGTCCTCAAAAGAGCTCTCTCAGACCCAAGATACTCTTTTGGAGGAAGAACCACTGAAGTTGGAGGAAGGCTCCTTCGGCTGGAGAATGGCTCTTTGGAACTCATTCCATCCTGGGTTTTTGCACGAGGATTGGAGTCCAAGCCCTAGACTCCATGAGGTTTGTGGTCTCCACTCTACAGAAACAGCACTTCAAGGATGAACATTCAGCAGCAATGGTGTCAGCTGTATAATTTTTGATAAGTAGGCCCTCCCCCCTTTTGAAAATCATCTGTGTGAACCCCAAATTTCACCCTGAACTGAGTTTTAGCAGCAAACACTTTGTCTGCCTCTTTGAGCATGGGGGAGCATCATACCCAGAGAAAATGCTGCTTCTGGGATGCCATCCCAGCCATCCTTTCCCAGGGCATCAGTGGATTGAAACAGCCCTGCAAATATAATCAGATGCTTCCGGGACATTCATATTCCAACTTGCAGTTTGGGCTTGTTCTATAAAAGCCCTCTCATTCACTGGAAGGTGATTAAAACCATTTGAAGTTTGGAAATTGCGAGGGGAGCTTAAAATCCTTCTAAGTCTTACCATTCCTAATTGCGTTCTCATGCATATGCATTACCCACCTGCCTGCTCATTCACTGCAAAGAGATCAGAAGGCGGCTCTACAGCATGGTTTCTTCTGCTGTGATATCTTGTAAAGAAAACGTTCAGGTGAAACTCACCCTCCCTTCCTTCTAAATGGGATAATCTCCTCTGGCTAGAATGGCCTTCGACTCTCTCTCCCAGCACAATTAAGACAAATCTACCTGCTTTCTGCTCACTTCCTGCCTGGATTGTTGCTGGCGAGAGGATTATTGCTTGTTCAGTGGAAACTGTTGCAGAGTCCTGATGGATACTGCCAGAATTCTGATTGCCTGTTCTCACCTGTTTGGTTTGCATCCCTTGGTCAGTCCGGCCTGCAGAAACCGCAGCACAGGACTGAGTCAATTTCTACAGTTTTGTATGCCTCAGTGAGGCAGGTTTTCGGCAGAAACCATGATAGCATTGTTAGGCTTTCAACTCATCCTACTCCATAAAGTCCATTTACGAGAAAGTGGTTTCTTAATTAATAAGAAATTGCCTTTCCCCCCATAATATCCAGAGTCAATTTGATTTTTGTTGTGGAGACTAAATTTCTGAAGGGAAAAAGGTCATTTTTAAAGCTGCAAAATGTTTACAAAATATTTTGTCAAGGTTTGAAGCATCCAAAATCCACATTGCTAAAAGTTTGTTTTTAATATCATGACAGGTTTTTTTTAATTTTATTTTTCTTGTTTCCATATCAAAGTCAAACAATATCATTCTAAGCAGAATTATACCCTTCTAAGCCTACTGACTTCTATGGACTTGGAAGGGTGCAACTTTGCTTAGGGTGGCACTGAAAATCTGTTATTCAAGAAATTGGAATCTTGCCCTGACAAATATGTATTTATTGATTTGTTTGGTAAAGACATGGGTGATGAGTTGACATGCTGCTGTTTACTCCTAAGAGCTGGCCTTCAGGTGAAAGACAGTTAGAACCCTTGGGGCTCTCATGCTGATTTCTGCAGGCAGCATGCATTTGACACATGGGAATATACACTGCAGACACTAATGATAGCCCCGCTTTCTCTTGGATATGTGGTTTTCTGTGTGCTGGAGAAGTCTTTCACATGAGAGAGCATTTTGTGTACAGTTCCTCATCAGAACAGGTACTTTTCAAGAAGGGGCTCAAGAGGGTTTTAATCTGTAGAGTAGTCTGCTTCTGGAGATAAAGTGTCTTCTGCCACAGTTGCTTGCTGTTTGGAGGTCTATGGACACTGTTTATGTATGGTAATACAGAGGAGTCTACTGTTGGTTTTGAACAAGTTCTTTTTGTAAATAATGCTGAAATGTTACGAGCAATCTGTTGGATATATGTTTATACATTCTAATGGTTTATGACCACTAACCCATCTTTATATTTTAATGAATGTAATGTACAGTTTTGATCATATATAGCTGTGAATTGTTGATGGTCTTCCCTTGGTGGGTGTTATTTGTGGCTCTACAAAAAAGGAGGCAGAAAATTCTGCAGAATTTTTCAGTTCAAAATAGGCTCTCTCTTTTTTACTGAGAAAGGAATTATTAATTTAAAACATGCTATTTATAAGAAATTGATGTTTCCCTCTTAATATGGTTAGAACCCCCCAAGTGATACAACTAGAGTTGTACAACTTCAGAAAACACATAAGCAAGTAAATGTTTGAATGCTTCCCTTAAAAAAAACCCACCAACACCACCCCCATCTGCCCACAGTAAATGAGAAGATCAAGGAGACGCATTCTTACCTAGCCTGATATGCTGGTTTCCTATACAAAATGATGCCTCTTAAACTTTTTTACAGCTCAGTTAAATATGCACTTCCCAAGGGCTACCTGCATTCTGAAGACCCCACAGAGCAGCATGCATCAGGTAGTTTCACTAAACATCTGTCTACCATAATCTTTTACCACCTCACAACCTTAGCATTTATCTTTCTGCAAAATCTCTCTGTGTGATCCCTGTTTATGAGTCTGGATATTAAGGAAGGTTGGTTTGCAGGGTCAAGAAACAAAACCCTTGCAATGAACAACAGAGGTTGTGACTTTACCTGTGCTTTTCCCCCTTTGAACACTAAAGACTAATACTAAATGTTTTTCAGGGACAGGGACCTCTATTTTCCCGCAAACTCTCTTTTTTAACATTAAATTTTTGCAAAAGCTAAATTTCAGTGAGTATATTCATAATTTTTTAAAAATGACACCCTGAAAAGTTACACTCAGAAAAGCCTACTGCTTCACCACTAGTTGAAGACTTTTTTGTTTTGTCCAGTGTTCCTGTGATAATTCTTATTTATTTATTCATTTATTAATTCAATTTATACCCCGCCATCCACGCGAAGGCGGGCTCAGGGCAGCTTACACAACATTTCATAATATAAGTATATAAACATATAATATAAATAACAATAAATTAAAACAGTTAAAATGCTGGAACTGTCCTGGACGGAAGCCAGACTGGAAGGGGTCTAGGATGGGCCTAATAGCCCTACTCTCTCTGTGTTTTTATGCATTTATACCTTTAATGTATTTATACTATATTTTATTTAATGGTTTTATATATTGCCCATTGTACATGTATGTGTATTTTAAATGCTTATTAATGTCTGAAACATTTTGAGGAGAACCGGAAGTGGACTAGCAATGGCGGTCGCTCTCTCCGACCCTTGGAGGAGCAATTAGCACACCAGCAACATGGAGGGGTGCCACCTCAAGTGGCACCTCAACGGAGCTCTCGGGAAGGGCTCCGAGCCAGAGGGCTTTTGAGGGTTAGCCTCTTCGACGGCTACTTGCTGGAGAATAGAGGCTTCCCTCCGCCCTGACGGTCCAGTTGCTGAGTGGCCTTCGGGCACAAGGTAGTTCGACTGGGGCAAGCGCGAGAGACTGAGCAGAATAACGATGATTGGGAGCGAGGTCTGATTGAAGACTGACAATGAACGTGAGTTCTATTTGAGTGGACTGATTGATAAGCAAATCCCCCCCCCCGTGGGAAAAGCGGAGAGCAGGGAGGGACGCCTCCTATGTGCATAAAGAGTCAAGTGAAGCGACGGGGGAGAGGGGGGAAGCAAACAGCGATTTGTTTTGAGAAACTTATCTGAGAGCCTGCTGCGTAACGACGAGCCCTTCGAGCCTTTGCATAACAGTTTGAATTTGTAAACAAATTGGAAAAAAGGCGGCGACACGAGGAAAGTTAAAAATGAAACCGGGTAGTCAGAGCCCAAGGCCAGAGGAGGGAACTGACATCATGAAGCTGCTAGCAGATATGCTAAAGCCGGTGGTAGAGCAACTCGATGGTATTAACCAGCAGCTGACCTTGTTGAATCAAAACTTCGCTTTACTGCAGTGTCAGTTGGCAGAAACAGACAAGAAAGTGGAACAAATAACAGGAAAAATAGTAGAGATGGACACCGGTAATAAAAAGATGAGGAAAGGAGTGGGAGAAGTTGAAAGAAGGCGAAACCTTCAAGAAAATCGTTTGTTACAGCTCCAAATGGAAAAGGCTAACATGATTCTTAGGTTCCAGGGGGTCCCTGAAACCGAAAAAGATTTGAAGGAGACTCTGGCCAAGGCTATCGCTCCAGTTACAGGCTTATCAGCGGAAGAAATAGTAAAAGATATGGAGACTGTCTATAGGGCATACTCCAATTATATTAAAAAAAAATAGCCTGCCTGGAGAGTTTGTGGTAAGATTTGCAAGAAGACAGACCAGAGATGCCATATTAAAAGCTACTTCTGCAACCCCACTGAAACTGGGAAATACAATTATTAAGACTTTAAAGGACATTCCATTTGAAATTCGTCAAAAAAGGAAAGCTTACAAGGATTTAATTGCTTTCCTTCAAACCAACGGAATTCAGTACAGGTGGGGGATCCCCGAGGGTGTCATCTTTAAAATCAACGATAAAAAAGAGAAGATTGATTCCATTTTTAAAGCCAAGGAATTCGTGAGACACCAGCTGGGAACGGGGGGAAAATCTAAGGAGGAAGAAACCAAGTCAAGTGACTCAGCAACCTCTGGATCGGACGAGAACTCTGCAGCTGAAGCGGCTAAAACTGTGTATGATTTTAGAGACAGAAAGCCAAAGTAAGGGCAGAAGGACTCTGAGAATTTCTCTTTGAAGAAATGAAGATGCTCAGAAAGTCTTCTCAAGATAACTAATTTACTAACATAGAAGCAGTGCAAAGCAAGAACTCTACAAATATATTGCCTTATTAACAAATGCAATACTAACATTTAGTTTAACTGGGTTATGATCTCTCACTCTTGGGTTTTTAGTTAGTGTGGGTATCTTTCCTTTATCCATAGATGTAGTCCCTTCCCAATTTTTTCTTTGTAGTTTTGTAGTCTATTGAAAAACAATAAAAATACCCCTTTGGGGGTTTAAAAAAAATGCCTGAAACATTTTAATGGTTGCCACCTTGGGAACCCTGAAACTGGGTGGAAAGGCAGCATAGGCTCCGTTCACACACCGAATTTGCCACGGGAGAGGCACGAATGCTGGGCAGATTTTCAGGGCACGATCACACCACAACAACTGGCAAGCATAGCGCACCTGTGGTGTGCTGCCGAAGCTGCACAGTTAAAAAGTATCTCAACAAATGTACTAGCAAATGGTTTGCCATGGGCTGTCGATGGAATCTTCCGTGTGATCGCGCTGGCGTGCGGCTTTCACCCCGGCTGTCCTCCTTGATGTGCACATGCTGACGGACGAAACCGCAGTGTGTCACCGTTACATCTGATTGCGTTCTGGCAGGTCTAATTGAACCACTGCAAAGAGCCACACCTCCCCCCCCCCGCGTTATCTGGCCCGTGTGACCGGGGCCATTGAAATGTTTTAAATAATAAATAAATAAATACATACCGGTACTTTCCTTTAGGGCAGGATTGTCAGCTTTCCAGAGGCATCTGACTGACTGCAAATGAAAACAGAATGCTCAACAAGTTATTTTTTTATTTAGAACATTTGTATGCCTGTCTCACTTTGGAGTCAGGACCTGTCAGACCCTGATTTTTGGTTCATAGGATACTAAGAAGAGAACAAATGCTGTTTATTAAGATTTAACAAGACATTATAAGCAGGGTGGTAGTGGTGATATAACTCAAGCAAAGAGTGCCTTACTACATCTCTCCCTGAAGACTGGGTATCCCTGTCAGTCCTCTTGAGATGTCACTCTGCAGGGCAAATTGTTTGTCACTAGGGTTGCCAGCCCCCCTGGAGGTGAAGAATTCCCTGCCCCAGCTCCCATTTCCTACCCAGCTCAAATTTCCCACTGGAACAGCAGTGGGAGAACATTTTTAAAAGGTCATTGGCCAAGGATGCAATGTCACTTCTGAGGAAAACCAAGAACGGACATCATGCCTCTCTAGGAATTGCAAAAAACTAGGGTTGTCAACTCTGTGTTGGGAAATCCCTGGATATTTGGGGGTAGAACCTGGGGATAATGGGGTTTGGGGAGGGGAAGAACCTCAATGAGGTAGAATGCCACAGAGTTCACGTTCCAAAGCAGCCATTTTCTCCAGGGGAACTGATCTCTGTCAGCTGAAGATCAGTTGTAATGCTGGGAGATGTCCAGGTCCCACCTGGAGGTTGGCAACCCTACAAAACTCTCTGGTAAAACCATACAGTTTCCAGTGATTCCTAAAGAGGACTGATGTCACAACCAGGTTTTCTCCAGGCGACAAAACACCATCAAGCAAATAGCATTTTTTGTTTATTCCCACTCCTGGAGGAAAGATGGCAGCCCTGCTCAGTTCCCCAGAAACCTCAAGGCTTGCCTAGCTTTTTAAAAGTTAATGTGGCCTTTCTGCATGCAAGCAACAGCACCTGTCCATAGGATGCTTTCCCCACAGGCGGGCTCTTTAGTACCTTCAGTGTTATCTAACTATGCACTGATTGGCTGGGAATTGACAGTGCAGGCCTTAAGCCTGGGATGGATTGAAAGCAGACAAATAGAGGGAAGTCATGGGATTCAGTAAAAAATCACTATCTCCTTGCTATACACCATGGTCTGCTGCATGTAAGCATGCTAAACTAGTGCATTTTCAGAATGTGTTCAAGGCGACTTACAACTAAAACATTACAGATAAGCCAATAAAAACAAGCCTAGCCAATAAAAATAGATCAATAAAGAACGTGCCAGAGCATAAGAGCATAAAACAAACAAAGCAGTCTGTAATGATACTGATAAAACAGTCCTCAGCCTCAAACAAAAACCATAAAACAGCTAGAGAAGATAGATTCCTTTTGCTGAAAGTCTGGATAAAGATTAAAATTTTGGCCCGGAGCTTAATAGAAAGTAAGGTAGGAACCACCAGGTGAGCGTCAAGGCGGAAGCCATTCCAAAGGCATGGTGACACATTGAAAAAGACCGATCTCTGGTCACCATCTGCCTTAGTTCTGCAGGAGCACAAGGAACCAGGCTTATGAGAAGAATCTTAACTGGTGGGCTGGACATTATGGGAGGATGCAGTCAGAGGAGAGAGGCCTGATCTGATTCAGTAGGGCTCTTCTCATTTTCATAGATGCTCTAGATACTTTTACTGTCCCCACAACATTTGGATATGGTTTGAGGTGGTGAAACGTAAGTACTTACTAGGGCTCTTTTTGTAGCAGGATCTCCTTTGCATATTAGGCCACACACCCCTAATGTAGCCAATCTTCCAAGAGCTTACAGAGCTCTTCTTACAAGAGCTACTGTAAGCTCTTGGAGGATTGGCTACATTAGGGGTGTGTCACTTAATATGCAAATGAGTACCTGCTACAAAAAGAGCCCAGGGACCTATGGATGAATAGCTGTGTGTTTAAAAGTCATAGGTGATTAGGTCAGAGCAAGTGGAGATGACAAATGATTCCCTTAAAAGTTCATGAGGTAGGATTTCCTCAACAGTGCAGAAGACCTCATCCCCACTTAAGCTGTTAACAGAGAGCATCAATAACATTTAAGTGGCTTACAGTGGCTCTCCACAGTAGGGGTTTTGCTACACGAAATCTTTAATTAGTAATACATGAGGTAGATTGAGAGTAAGAGACAAATTTGGAGAAGTCTGAAAAAAATCCAGTTCATTAACCCTTGAGTCCAGATAGGTCCTTATCATTATACACTTGGGAGAACAGCACAGCTCTCCAGCTAATGGAAATGATTAAGGAAACCCTTTCGCAACTCCTTGTGTCGATATTTTTTAAAAATGAAGGCCTTGCATTTTCTCACAGTTTCAGCCATTAATTGAACAGAGATGTCATCAAGGAAAGTTCACTGGAGATAAAGGGGCCAGTGGTTTAATTAAACAAGATTCTCAATAGTTAATGGAGAAGTCCATTCCAAATTCTCTCTCTACGCTGCACAGGAAAAAAAAAAACCCACAGGAACTCTTCCATTTCTCTCTTTGATGATTTTTTTTAACACCAACGCAGGATAAGCAGAAGCAACATGACAGTTCTAGCGGAAATGGAAAGTGCTTTCAAACACCCTGTTTGAATCTCTGACTCCAACTGAAGTTCTGAGCCTCAGATTAGATGTGAGGCAGGCATGAAGTTCTGTTTAGCCTTACAATAGTTAAGGGAAATGAAACCAAAGTCAAAATACTCTACTTCTAGGGCACCCATTTAACCAGATGGGGTAGGGAATTACCAGGCCCCCAGCCCCAATTTCCCACCCTGCAAAGAATTGAGAAGAGGAGGAAAAAATGGCCTTCACATAGTGATGCTCTAGGCATTTCCCTTAGTCATCTATAGAACATAGAGACTAGAGAAGGCAGCCTAGACCCCACATCTCCGCCAGACTTCTTGCTTCCTATGCACCACCTGTCAAATCCCCAGCATTTGCCAAGGTAGTTTTTGGGTATACCTATTTTGAAATGCACACACCTATCTGCAAGAATCTCCTTCTAGTGAAGTCTCAGAAATTTCAGATGATATTGCATGACAACAACACTGTTGTCTATTACAGTGGACCACATAACCAGGGTAGTGTGAAGGCAAAGATACAGAATTGATTAAAGGAATGGGTTTGTATCAGCTTTAAACTATGCATTACTGAAAGTACTTTTAGCAAAGGAGACTCACAGGAGAATATATCAAACATTTTAGGTAGCCATATTGGTCTACAAAAATAAAATCCAAAGGTACAGATCACATAACACCTTATATTAGGATCAACCAAAATACCATAAAGCAGCGTGAAAGCATTTCCATTTAAATTTTTTAAAAGATGTTTGCAAAACCAGGGTAGCTAATGGGAATTGACACTTGAGGTTTTGGGTTGTTTGAGTGCTGATAACTAACAGGATGACTGAGGTCAAACAAGATTGTGTCATGGATATAGCCAGAAATACAGGAGAATGGTTGTTTGGCTAGTTGCTAGAAAATGTCTCTGTGGATACAAACAAAGCTAGCCTGTCCTCCCAGTTAAAGCATGCCAACAAGGGGGTTGAGAGACCCAGAATAGAAAAGGAGAGAGAGAAGAAACAAAAGTAGCAACACAATTATATAGCCTTATGTAGATTAGAAGCCATCTAACACATTGATAGATATTGTTTGTTGAGGCCGAGGTGCAGAAACCATCAAAGAATATCTAACTTCACAGAAGTGAAGATATTATTTAGGTATGGGTGTATTGGTTGAGGGCCAAAGGATATTCATATGTATGAGAAACTTTAATCACTATTTTTGAATAGACTTTAAGATAAAAAGGAACACATTATGAACTAAGAGATTATATATATTTTTAAAAGACATTTCAAATATAGATAACATTGTATGGTGTTTGAAGTTATAAGGCAATGAGTTGGCCAAAAATGTGCTCCCTTATCAAGTGGGACAGTTAGCTATTATTAAGAGATGATGTTCAAATCCTATAAATAGAGGGAGTTGAATTGATTAAGAGCTTCTTTTCAGAAGGGACTCCTTGCCTGTGACCTGCTTATTTTGGCAGTAAGATACTTTTATGGACTCCTGTAATTGCTCTCCTTTAATTATCTATGTAACAATATTGGATGGCATAATTTTCTGCTGATTTAGTCAATATTAAGAATGCAATAGTTATGCTTTAATAAAAGCTTAAAATGGAAGCAAGATACTTTAATCGTATTTACTTGTGTACTATACCCTTAAGAAGCCTAAATGTTATTGAGATGTATCTCTGGCCAGGAATTAAATTATCTGATACAGGAAAGCTACCTAGATCTTCTTAAGTTCATGCCTATATCAGAATCAGGACTGACCTGAGTCATCTAGAACAGTGCTTCATATTGAGAAAGACTTTTGATCCTCCTCGAGATGAGTGCTGGTAGCAAGATCTCAAGCAGGGGACCTTTTTTCCTACACAGATGTTAACTGAAGACATTGACATTTATGGGAGAAAGAAATGCAAAGTTGCAAAAGCTGCCAAGCCAGTCTTTGATCTACCTTTGGAGACATTATAAATGACTTCTTGAGTGTTTTCTCCCTATACATTTGTCATTTCTTGCTATTTCTATAATCGGGTAAACAGATATAAGGAAAGGCGGAAATGCCAATAAGTTATCTTTTTTTGACAAAACAATCAGACAAGATTAAATTGTGACAGTAGTACGTCTTTCAATGGTCGTATTGTGCAAATAAATGTGGTAGATTAAATGTTTTTATGAACTTTTTTTTAAGTTAGAGAATATGGAGATATTTCCCCATGTAACACGGTTGGCCTAACTGAAACTATAGGCCATAGCAAAAGTGTATGTCAAAAGAAAAACAGCTGTACATGTTTATTTCCACTCAGAAATGTGCCAGTTAATGTTGTGTCATGAGAACATGAACCAGTCATCACTGCTATACAAAGTTGCTGGTACGATGGAAGTTTTGACAAGAGAGTTCCCTGTCACACACAGTTTATAGCTGGGAGGAGGGCTCAGTTTGTCTTCTTCAACAGAGAGTGTTACAGGATGACTGTGAGGATATATTGGAGGAGAAGAGAATGATGTAGGCCACTTTGCATCCCCGAGGTATAAATGAAATAAGTAATTAAAGAAATATAGAACATTTGGAACTGAAACTTTAGATGAAGTTCACTGTCACTTTACATAGTACCCCTCAGATTCTTCTGAGGGGGTCAGCCCTTTGCTGTACTTTTGTTCTTCCAACCATGTGCATAATATTCACAGCTATTTGCCTCAGCTTGTGTGTGTCATTGTGCACCTTTTCTTTGAAGGCTAGGCCCTAAAAAACACTGAGCAGGAGCCTCTGCCATAAGGAAGCTGGGCACATGCCTTTCCTTTGCCTACAACTCGCCTCTAACTCTGATGATAGACTGCAGCTGATAAAGCCATCGCATCTATAATGCTGCAGTGACTTGCAACCTTGGAATGTTTTGTTTGCTGCTTTTACAGTTCTGGAAAACCTTTTGTATTTTTATTTGTCATGCTTTGTCTTCACTTGCGATTGAATTTTTTCTTGTACGTGAGCAAAAAAGGATTCATGAAGAACTAGCAGGAAGGAATAATAAAAGAGCCTGCCAATGTTGTAAGGGGAGGAAAAAAACCCCAATGAATTATTTAACAGCTTTGAAGCCTTCATCATTTATATTAAGAGTTTGACATTTGGCAAAGGGGTTCTCTTGGGATCCCTGTGCTACTTGGTGCTACTCCCATGAAAATATAATATAGAAATTTAGTCAAAAAGTCTCAGAAAAATCCACATTTGCCTGAATGCAGCAAATTATGGCATTGTGGAAGGAACAGGCAAGTGGAACTGCATAATAGAAATCTTAGATCTTTCTTTACCACTCATTGAGTTTTATAATGATTAGGAAAAGATGGCAAGAATACACAGAAGAACTATACAAGAAAGACCTCGATGTCCTTGACAACCACGACGGTATAATCACTGACCTCGAGCCAGACATCCTGGAATGTGAAGTTAAATGGGCCTTAGAAAGCATTGCTAACAACAAAGCTAGTGGAGGTGATGGTATTCCAGCTGAGCTATTCAAAGTCTTAGAAGATGATGCTGTTAAAGTGCTGCACTCCATTTGCCAGCAAATTTGGAAAACGCAACAGTGGCCACAGGATTGGAAAAGATCAGTATACATTCCAATCCCAAAGAAGGGCAACGCCAAGGAATGTTCAAACTATCGCACAATTGCACTCATATCACACGCTAGCAAGGTCATGCTCAAGATCCTACAAGCTAGGCTTCAACAGTACATGGATAGAGAACTACCAGAAGTACAAGCTGGGTTTCGAAGAGGTAGAGGAACTAGAGATCAAATTGCCAACATTCGCTGGATTATGGAGAAAGCAAGAGAGTACCAGAAAAATATCTACTTCTGCTTCATTGACTATGCTAAAGCTTTTGACTGTGTGGATCACAACAAACTATGGCAGGTCCTTAAAGAGATGGGAGTACCAGACCACCTCACATGTCTCTTGAGAAACCTGTATAAGGGCCAAGAAGCGACAGTTAGAACCGGATATGGAACAACTGATTGGTTCAGCATAGGAAAAGGAGTACGACAAGGATGTATATTGTCGCCTTGCTTATTTAATATATATGCAGAGTACATCATGCGAAATGCTGGCCTGGATGAATCACAAGCGGGAATTAAGATTGCTGGGGAAAAGATCAACAACCTCAGATATGCAGATGATACCACTCTAATGGCTGAAAGTGAAAAGGATCTAAAGAGCCTCTTGCTCAGAGTAAAAGAGGAGAGCGCAAAAGTGGGCTTGAAGCTCAACATCAAAAAAACTAAGATCATGGCATCCGGCCCCATCACTCCTTGGCAAATAGAAGGGGAAGTCGTGGAAGTAGTGACAGACTTCACGTTCCTGGGATCCCAGATCACCGCAGACTGTGACTGCAGCCATGAAATTAAAAGACGCCTGCTCCTTGGGAGGAAAGCGATGGCGAACCTAAACAGCATGATAAAAAGTAGAGACATCACCCTGCCAACAAAAGTCCGCATGGTCAAAGCAATGGTATTCCCAGTAGTCATGTATGGCTGTGAGAGTTGGACTATAAGGAAGGCCGAGCGCCGAAGAATAGATTCTTTTGAACTATGGTGCTGGAGAAGACTCTTGAGAGTCCCTTGGACTGCAAGAAGAACAAATCAGTCAATCCTCAAAGAAATCAACCCTGACTGTTCCCTGGAAGGCCAGATAATGAAACTGAAGCTCAAATACTTTGGCCACCAAATGAGAAGGGAGCACTCACTGGAAAAGACCCTGATGCTGGGAAAGATTGAAGGTCAAAGAAGACGGGGACGGCAAAGGATGAGATGGTTAGACAGTGTCAGCGATGCAACGAACATGAAATTGAGCCAACTTCGGAGGACGGCGGAAGACAGGAGAGCCTGGCGGGAGATTGTCCATGGGGTCGCGAAGAGTCGGACTCGACTGTGCGACTGAACAACAACAAGGGTGATATAATGTTCACATGATCTTAATAATATTCCAACATATTACAGGAACAATACCACACAGTTATAGCTGTAAAGCTATATAGTAGAATGTAAGAAATGTCAGGATAGAGAAGTGATTTGTTAGGCCAATTTTCATATTTCCTCACTTCAGAAACCTCATTCTGAGCTGAATGGCCCACACTACCCTGGTGTCACCAGATCTTGGAAAGTAAATGGGGTCAGCTGTGGTTAGCAGTTGGATTGGGAGGCCACCAAGGAAGTCCAGGGGTGCTATACAGAGGCTGCGGTCACACGGAGCAGTAGCCATGCTACTGCGACGGAAGATAGGTGGATTTTCCAGGCGCGATCTCACCGCCACATCTGGGAAGCGTAGAGCTCCCGTGGCAAACCCTAAGCTTCCGTCCGAAGATGCGCGGTTAAAAACTAGTACCTCAGAGGTACTAGTTTCCGGAAACCGCAGGGCAAGGGCGGGCGTCTGATCGCGTTTCCGGTGGCATCTGGCACCCGCCCATGCCCCATTGCGAAAAGGGTTCCCCCCCGAAGTCTCCAGGGATGCGCACAAGCACCCAACGGGGCATGCGCATACTTCAGGTTAAAAAAAACCACACACAACCCCGTTTGCCGTGCTGCGCCGCTTCTTTGGCGTGCCGTGTAATCGGCACCTCCCCCCTAACCACAGGACCTCGACGGGACCGTGAGGGGACGCCTGATCGCGCAGTCACGTGTTATTTCGCTGCGGGGCAAACAGCCACGCCTCCCCCCGCGATATCCGGCCCGTGTGCCCGTGGCCAAAGACAGGCAATGCCGAACCACCTCCGTTTGTCTCTTGCCTTGAAACTATATGGGGTCACCATAAATCACTGCAGGTCGATGGTACTTTTCACCACCAGCCTCAGAGAACTCTTTCCATCAGAGACAAAATGAAAATTTGCAAAAATGAGAATTGTCAGCTGATTTGTTTGGAAAAGTAAAATTTTAATCCAGTTTTGAACGCACAATTTTATGTGCAGAATCTGAAATGTTTTGACTGGTTGGAATCCATTGACAGGATTCAATTATCAGCTCTCATAAACGATCAATTATCATTTATGTTATCTACCAAATACTATAAGGTAAACAATACCAGTATGTGCTGTTGTGTCTGCAGAGAGCCACTGGGTAGCCAGCGCCTTAGTCAGAGCTTGGTCCTGAATAACAAAAGGACCAAGGACCCTAGGAACACCAATAGGATCCCTAGGTGGACATTCAAACCCACCAGTAGGAAGAGGAGAGCTGACTAGGGATTGGTTAGGGACCAAGTAAATACAGGACATCGCGGGCTTGTGTTAGTGTTGTGTGTACGTGTGCCAATAAACAGAGCTGATCACTATGCTGAATCACTGAGCTTTCCTGCAACGAACCCACTACACAACATGTGCCAACTCTTAAACAGCACATCCTATGAAATGTTACTACATGACCACCACCAAGCACTGCCAAATATGTACCAGGGTTTTTTTAACTATGGGTGATGAGGAAGCTTGTAGATGTTCCTTGGTGAGAAAACTAGCTAAGAGACATCTTGTGCACTGCTAGAGTTCTTCCTCTGAAGCTACAAAGCTGGGAAATAAATGAGCATTCCTCCTCCTGCAAGGACTCAGAACAAAATGGTTAGAGGGGGGAGATTTTTGTTGCAGTTTTTTTCTCAGCAATGGGATAGGGTTGCCAGTCCTGGGTTGGAAAATACCTGGAGACTTTGGGGGTGGGGCTTGGGGCGGGGAGGGACCTCAGCATGGTACAGTGCCATAGAGTTCACCCTTCAAAGCAGCCATTTTCTCCAGGGGAGCTGTTCTCTGTCAGCTGGAGATCAGTTGTAAAAGTGGGGGATCTCCAGGCCCCACCTGGAGGCTGGCAACCCTACAATCAGCTGTGCAGCTATTATTGTCCTCTGAGATTCCTAGTATGATGAAAGTGCCCCACCTTCCTGCTCTGAGATGAGCAGAGGGAGAAGGGGGAATGTTTTTAAAGCAGCACAAGTCCCTGTTGTTTGTGGATTCCAATCCTTACTAGTCATTCTACACTAGCTTCTGTGGCATTCCCAGCCCTTTGGCAAAAGGAGGGCAGAACATTTCCTGTCTGCCAATATAGAACATGTGCCAGAGCAAGTTGCTCAGGACTCAAGAGCATTCAAGACGTGCTCTTACCACTTTCCTTCTCGCAGCGCTCTGCTATTTCTGCACGGCGTTTCAAGATAGTCCAGGGACCAACAGAATGAAATCCTATTCCCAAATTAACCATGTTGCCAAACTGATCTTTATAGGCAGACATTGCCTCAGATTACTTTGTGCAAGCTTTGCTCAGCATTACTGAAGGAGATTACTTCCATAAAGAGAAACTTGGGCTGTCAGAGATAATAAGTTGCTTCTTTCCAAATCTTTAATAGAATGTTGTGTTCTTCTGATACCAAATGCATTGGTGCAAATCCTCCTTGCCACCCAAAATGGCTGCTATAAACAGTAGCCACAGTTACAGCAAAGTGTGGCCTGTTCAGGGGGTAGCAGAAACATTGCCTGAAAAATGTATCTTATCTTCTATAGGTAGAGTGAATTATACCGAAAGTTTTAAAGCAAAGTTTTACCAGCATTATAGCACTTTATGATGGGTCTTTTTTTTTTTTTACTTGTGGGAGTACAAGAATGTAAACATTCAGTCCCTCACTGGCCAAGAGAAAATGTCATCTCCCTTTAATACAGCTTAATGTGTGGACATGGACAATTGAAGCTTTTCATAGCATGGAGGTAAATAGGCAGGCCAGGTCTCCCGCCACTTACCCATTCCCCACTGGTGCTTCCCAGAATGGCAGAAGAAAATAGTTGAAAATGGAGGGTGGGTGTGTGTGGAATGTGCAGGTGGCATGCCACCACTTCTGGACAAAACTGGAAGCAATGACATTACATGGGGGAGTGCTCTAGGATTTACCCCAAACTCCATGCTTGTATTGAGCAAACTTCAGAGGACAGCGGAAGACAGGAAGGCTTGGCGTGATCTGGTCCATGGGGTCATGAAGAGTCGGACTCGACTGTGCGACTGAACAACAACCATGGTTGCACCAGAAATGACTCTCCCCATCATCCCATTCCTCCAGTGGGGAGAGGGCTATGTGCCAGCCCTAGAGGGAATAACATCACCTGATATTTGCTGCTGATGAAACTGATATTAAAGGGACAGCTAGAGGGACCAGTTTAAAAGGTTGTCCCCTCCTAGTGTTGCCAACCTCCAGGTGGGACTGGAGCTCTTCCAGAATTACAGCTATCTCCAGACTGCAGAGTTCAGTTCCCCTGGAGGAAATGGATGCTTCTGAGGGTGGACTGTATGGCATTAGGACCCACTGAGTTCCCTCTCCAAACCCCATGTTCCACTTACTCCACCCCCAGATATCCAGGAATTTCCCAACCCAGAGTTGGCAACCCCACACCTGAAGTAGTACAGTCCCAAGAGGATGGCACAATGTATTTATTCAAAATGTATAGGTCAGTTTGAAGGATTTTGAAGTGCAGGAGACTGAAATAAAGAGAACTTGTAAAATAAATGAGAAACAGGAAAAAAACACCAGCCTGTATCTCTTGACTAATCAGGCCCAAACTATACATTACATAAAAATGTGTTCAAGGGTGGCATGAGCAGTCTTCTACACATGAACAAGCTGGTTCCTGTTGATGCAATCAAAGGAGTAATTCTGCAGCCAACAGCCTGGAGGAAAAAAGTGGGCTGTTCCTTTAACAGAGGCTTAAAGCAGGGGTGTCAAAGCCTGGAGGGCTCCTATCAGGCCTGCAGTGGAACTGGCTGTCTTCTGTTGCTTCTTCCAGTTCTGCTGCTGCTGCATCATCGTAGGTTTGCAGCTTACAGACCTGAACAGCATACTCAAGATTGCGACATCACAGACATTTTGATGCAATAATTTAAGACATAACAAGGTGTCAGTTATCAGACACTGTTAAATAAACAAAATATTGCAAGAGTGCTAATGTTTTAAGCATGTTTTTATTTTAAGTAAAAAAAAACTTGTTTGTGTTTGTGTCCTTTATAAAATTTATATCTCCACTACCTGGCATTACATTTTATGACACACATGGCCCGGCCCAACAAGGTCTCATTTATGTCAGATCCGGTCCTCATAACAAATGAGTTCGACACCCCTGGTTTAAAGGGATGTCATTCACATCCATGTAGGTTTGCCAGACCTCCTGCTAGGGAGGGAGGTCTCCTGCCAGCAACCTTCATTAACTACCACCGCTCTGAGTTGTGGAGGGAGAAAAAAAATTAAAAATTGGTGTTACATGTACAATGATGTTGGGCAGCCCTAGGAATCGCTGGAAGCTCTTTGTTTTCAGGGTTTTCCTGGAACTGACATGACAGGACATGTGATACTGCACCCCCTTGTGTCCCCTTCCCTCATGCCTCCACCAGTTGCTAGGCACGGCCTGGCAACCCTACCCCCATGCCAAGAAAAGCCTCAGTTGGCCATTGTGGTAAAGAGTTACCTCACAGTATTGTTGTGTGGATAAAAAGAAGGAGAGGAAAATAATGTAAGCTGCTTTGGTCCCCACTGTGGAGAATGGTGGGGTATAAGTGAAGTAAATAAATAATATATACTGCTGAGTATGGGAGGCAGAGATAAAAGGTTGGTTGGTGAGTGGCTGAGAAGAGGAGAATGAGACAGGGAAAGGGGAGAGGATACAGGGGAGAGAAAGTGGAAACAGTGTGAGGAAGGGGATGCGGGGAAAGTGTGGTGCCACTCCACAAGTCCTTGAGGGTTCCCGACCATGCAAGTGGGCCAGGTCTAGTGGCCTGCACCACACACTGGGCCACAGTTTTCCTCAGCAGAGGTTTCTGGGCGGGGGCGGGGTGAAAGGGAAAGCTTAAGACAGAGGAACAGATAATGGTAGGTTGGGTGTTGGGTGGAAAGGAGATAGGGTTGCCAGCTCCAGGTTAGGAAATTCCTACAGATTTGAGGGGTGAAGACTGGGGAGGGTGGGGTTTGAGGAAGGGTACAATAGATTCCACCCTCCACAGCAGCCATTTCCTCCAGGGGAACTAGAACTGCCAACCTCCAAGTGGGAGCTGGAGATCACCTAGAATTTCAACTGTTCTCCTGATGACAGAGATCAATTCCCCTGGAAAAAATGGCTGTTTTGGAAGGTGGATTATATGGCATTATACCCTACTGAGGTTCTTTCCTTCTCTAAAGCTCGCCTTCCCAAGGCTCCACCCCCAAATCTCCAGGAATTTCCCAACCTGGAGTTGGCAACCCTAAATGGAGGCAATCCATTGAGATTCCAGGTGATCTCCAGGCCCAACATGGAGTTTGTTTACTAACAACAATAGCACAGTGTGAATAATATTTATGTGAAACTAGGAATAAGGCCCATTGTGGAAATAAATACAATGAGCACTAGAAAGAGGCTCTGGGAGAGTACCAAGGCCATGGGCACTCAGCATCAATGTGCCATGGCAACCTCCGCAGGGTATAAGGACACAGAGTCCACCATTTTCTCCAGGGGAACGAATCAATGCCATCTGGAGAGCAGTTGTAATTCTGAGTGGTCTCCAGACCTCACCTGGAGATTGGCAACAGTGGTTCCCCATTACGGAATGGCTGGTTTGGAGGGCAGAGTCTATGACATTGTACCTGTCTGAGACCCCACTCCTCCTCAAACCTCACCCTCTCCAGGCTCCATCTCTCAAATCTCCAGAAATTTCCCACATGGAGTTGGCAACCCTATCTCCTTCCCAGCCAAGCATCAACCTACCTGCATTTTCCCCTCACTGATCAGCTGTCCATCTCCCCCCCACCTGCAGCCCCCACCGTGCTTTGAAGCCCTGACTGCCATATAACCTTGGCTGTCATAGGGGGGCCAACTCAGCAGGGTATAAGGACACAGAGTCCACCATTTTCTCCAGGGGAACTGAACAATGCCATCTGGAGACCAGTTGTAATTCTGAGATATCTCTAACCCTCAGCTGGATTTTGGCAACAGTGGTTCCCCATGAGGGAATGGCTGGTTTGGAGGGCAGAGTCTATGGCAATGTACCTGTCTGAGGTACCATAGCTCCTCAAACCTCACCCTTTCCAGGCTCCATGCCTCAAATCTCCAGGAATTTTCCACCTTGAGTTGGCAACCCTATCTCCTTCCCAGCCAAACATAAACTTACCTGCATTTTCCCCTCACTGATCAGCTGTCCATCCCCCCCACCTGCAGCCTCTACCTGGAGTTGGCAACCCTATCTCCTTCCCAGCCAAGCATCAATGTACCTTCATTTCCCCCTCACTGTTCAGCTTTCCATCCCCCCCCCACCTGCAGCCTCTACTGTGCTCTGAAGCCTTGGCTGTCATGGAGGGAGGGGCCTGTCAGCAGGGTAGAAGGACACAATGAGTTTTCTTCCAAGGCCAAAATAGGTGTGGAAAGGGCCTTTTACTGACAGAAACCAAGCTTGTTTGACCAGCAGCAGGCACTGAGGGGAAAGGAGGCCTCCCAGCTCTGAGTAGGGAAATACCTGAAGATTTGGGGGGGGGGGGTGGATCCTGTGGAGGGTAGCATTTGTGGGGGCAGAAGGACTCAGCAAGAATTTCCAAACCTGGAGCTGGCAACCATACTCAGGACTGGGCCCAATGAGTTCCTCACAGAGGCGTAGAAAAAGTTTTGCTCCTTTGTCTATTTACTGGCAGAACCAAGCTTGGTTGCCTACCAACAGCCACTGGGGGAGAAGTTAAAATGCTTTGGCCGGTGGCCTCTATGGCGTTCTATTCAGCTGAGGCCTCCCCTCTCCCCTCCCCAAACTCTGGCTTCCTTAAACTGGCTTCCTTACCTGGAGCTGGCAACCCTATGAGTTCCTCACAACAGCCACTGAGGGAAACCTTTGTCCCAGATAGGAGCTAAGCAAGAGAACTGTGTTCATCAGGAGACAGAGTGCTTCTGACACAGAGCACAGTGGCTGAAAGGGGAGTGGGCGGGGAAGAGGAGCACACCCGGCCAATGGCATGCCAGTAGTCTTGACTGGCAGCCAACGGGCCAATGGCTGAGGGAGCGCATGCAATCTCGCCACCCCATAAGATAGAAGCCACCACCATTCAGCAATTATATATAAGAGAGATTAAATCTCACAATTTTATATAGAAATTTTCTTATTTAAATGTAAACAAAATAATCCAACTGAATAAGTAGTTTCAAGAACAGATATTACATTGAGATATCAAAACAAACACTTCTAAGAATACCTCATAAGGTTATAAAATAACAAACTGAAATACAAAGCAACCACTAAGTACTATTTAATTGCCCCGCAGGGTTATATAACCACTCTGAAGACTTGAATAGATAACTGCAAGACTACATGAACCAGTGAATCTCATTTCTGATGCCTTCTTCAGGTCCTACAGCATCAAATTACAGATGAAAACTTTATTCTGGAAATACAAATTGAAAAATCATACTAATTCAAAGAAAATATTTTAATTATGTAAACTATATATAAAATATTTTTAAATAATGAAAATATTTTCTTTGAATTAGTATGAACAGTTGGATTTATACCCTGCCCTTCACTCAGAGTCTCAGGGTGGCTTACAATTCCCTTCCTCTCCCCACAACAGACACCCTGTGAGGCAGGTGGGCCTGCGAGAGCTCTGAGAGAACTGTGACTGACCCAAGGTCACCCAGCTGGCTTCATGTGGAGGAGTGGGGAATCAAACCTGGTTCTCCAGATTAGAGCCCACTGCTCTTAACCACTACACCAAAGTGGCTCCTAACCTGAGCCATGGTATCCCAGTTGCTGGAAAGAAATAATCCCAATGCTATGGCATTTTAATACAGCACACACCAAACTTCTTCTTAAGTTATTTCTCAAGTCCTCACTCTGGCTTTTAAATCTAGTGACAATGGACCAAATTATCCTCTGTTCTATTGATGCAAATCATTCAGCTTCAAGGGGGTTGCACTAAAGTGGCTGAAGGGAATTTGATCTCTGCTTTCACAGTATTCAGTCTGCCTGGCTTAAAATATAATTAGCCAGCCAGCAAGTTAATGGATTTTCCTCCTCCTCCTATCTCTGCAGCATACATGTTCATTTGCTAAATTTATTCGTAGGCTGCTTGTCTCAATCTACATACACAAAAAAGTAGTTCTTCTCAATTCATAACATAAATAGAACAATAGTGTAATGTTTTTCCCATTGCAGGAATAAGAGAATCATAGAAATAGAACATCTAGATTCAAGTCCTGTAGTATCTGTAGAAACAGAAGAGAACAAGGACCTTCAACCACTGTTGGCTGATATTTCTTTCTTTTTTCTTTTTACAGCAGGACACCATATGCCCCCCCTCCCTGAAATTTAGTGGGTGACGTTTTCCCCAAACAAAGAAGTTCAATGCCCAGCAGCAGTGCCAGAAAAGCAAATAGCTCAAGCAAGTAATCTAAGCCGGACAGGGCAGGGGAGGGGTAGAAAACAAACACAAAGCCTGTTTACCAAAGGAACTGACTGTGAACAAACCCATTCTAGTGAGTCAGGTTGTCAGCTGGCCCATGTCCTGTCCCTTTAACAGTGCATGGAAGTTTGCAGTTGAAGCTTTTCATGGCATGGAGGTAAATAACATCAACTGGCACTTGCTGCTGATGCACAAATCCTACACTGCTGATCAAACTGATGTTAAAGGCATAGCTCAAGGTACCAGTTTAAAAGTTAGCAACCCTACCAGTGAGTCATCCCAAAATTATGCTGGGTGCCACCTAATACATTGCTTCCATTGTTATGCTGCTACGTACTTGGGAGCAGACAATTTCCCAGCAGTGTTCTGGGGAAACCTGGCCTCCCTCTGAAGCCTATAAATCGTTCCAGCCCTCACCTATAAAAGATAGTGGTGAATTCTTCCTGGGAACACTTGCTTGCTGATGCACAGGTGGTGCAGAGGAAAGCTTGTTTTAAGGTGCATAATCAGTTGAGTTGACTAGCCGGCATGAACAAAACTTGAGCCTAGAACACTTTGCAGTGATCTGGCTTCATCAGTAAACACCTTGAGTGAGGATGACTAAAAAAACTCACTGCTCCAGAGCATAGGGGGCAAAGCTGCTTTCATTAAAACCTCATGGCTTCTCTGGAACTAAAACTCAAGGACAAGCTACCTGGGAACTTTGTGAAACAGCTCTTCCACAGCCAGCATGGTGCAGTGGTTGAATGGTGCGCTCTAATATGAAGTTTGAAGCCTGCTGGGTGGGTGACCTTGGGGCAGTTACAGTTCTTAGAAATCTCTCAGCCCCACCTACCTCACAAGGTGACTGTTGTGGGGAGAGGAGGGGAAGGCAATTGTAAGCTGTGAGACTCCTTAGGGCAGAGAAAAGCAGAGTATAAAAACCAACTCTTCTACTTCTCCTGTGTTCTTGACTGTGCTATCCTGACATCACCTGTTCTCTTTACATGTGAAATAGACAGCTTGCATGGGCACAGTCTCCAGACAGATTGCCAGGGTCAGGGCTGCCAACTTTTCAAGTGGCCTCTGCAGCTTTATCTTCAGCTTACTTAGCAGAAATAAGTAGATGATAATATCTCATCAACTACCATTTGCTACAGATCTGATTATTGTTGTACACGCAGCTAGAAGGAATGCGGGGAAAGATGGCATATCGGAATTCAGGACACTAGATGCCTGCACTCAACACGGAGAGTGTACTGGTGATACTAAGCCAGCTGATATATTGGAGGTCTTCTAGGACAGCATGAGATAGTACTGTACCCCTGCTGGATAGTAGTCTTCCTACTAAGGTTTGGCGACTCTACTTGAAAGCTGGAAACCCATCACATCAATATCTGAATCAGTAGGTCCAACATTGTGGGGGCGGAGGAGGGGGGAATGTGAATCTGACAGTTCTCTTATGTGACTAATTTAAGAAAAAAAAGGCAAGAAGAAAGCAAAGGAGCAGGTGTGTGATAGAGATTATTTATTTGTTTGTTCAATTTATACCCCGCCCTCCCCACCGGAGCAGGTTCAGGGTGGCTTACTTAAAAGATAAAACACAGAGATAACAATGATAGGTCCTGGTCACACGCGCGAGATAATGTGTGGGGGAAGTGAGGCTATTTAACCCAGAGGAAATTGACCCGCAGTTGCGCGATCACACAGTTCTTTGCAGCTGCGGGCATAGCCCGCCACCGCATGATCAAACGCAATCACAGGTGAGTTGGTTGGGGGTTTTTTGCTGTTTGTTTTTGATTTGCTTAAATGGAGGATCAATGGCCCAGGTCACACGGAAAGTTTTGGCCTGGGAGAGGAACGGATTGGGGGCGCAGCAAACGGGCGCGATCTCACCGCAACATCTGGGAAGCGGCGCGCACCTGTCCCCAATCCGTCCCTAAAGCCGGAAACCCCGCTGCAAAAAAGAACTGCCTACAGAGGAGGACATACCTGGAACGCCGCATCAAGCGCAGCCGTGGGATCGCCGGTGCGCCCGTCATACGGAGCAATTCAGGCTCCCGGCCGAACTGCGCATGCGCACACATGCACAGTTCGGCTGCCGCGCTCTTCCTTCAGTGGCTTCCCCCCCGGGGGGGAACTGCGCGGTGGCTCAGGGGATCTATGTGATCCTGCCGCTGCGTGTCTCTTTTGGTGCGGCTTTCAAAAGCCGCACTTTGCCCAGGCTTTTCCCCCCTCCCATGTGGCAGGGGCCAATGAATACATCTCCACACTGAGGGCTTCCTACAGCAGTATGCGCTGATGCGCATACTGAGAAGGGGGAAAAAACAACGGCACAGAGTTGGGATGGCCTGATCAGACCATGCCGACGCCATGAGAGCGGGCTGGAGCGATCACACAGGGGAAAGTCCATCTGTGGCCCATAGCAACCCGTTTGATACTGGACTTTCCCCAGTATTTTTTAACTCAGTTTCTTTGGTGGAGCGAGACAGGTTGCCGATAGGTGCAGGATGCTTGCCAGATGTTCCCGTGTGATCGCACCCTTAAAATCCGCCCAGCATTCATGCCTATCACGCGGCTAATTCTGTCTCTGATCGGGACCATAAAATCATAAAACCTTCTAAAACCACACAATTTTACAATATTATAAAGTGCTAGCAAGATCTATAGTTAGTATTGCTTGAGGATGATGGTGACAGTTCTATTAATATATTCGGTGGTCTGTCTTGTTGGTCAGCTCATTGATCTTTTCCATACAAATGTGGCAGACACAGACTGTAGATGGTAAAACCAGGGAGCTATACCTTCAGGGCTCTATTTCTTCCAATTGTTGTTGGTGGCGGTTCCTTAATTGAAGTCCTGGTGGAAGAGCTCTGTTTTGCAGGATCTGCGAAGCTGTAAAAGGTCCCACAGGGCCCTGATCTCTTCTGGGAGCTTGTTCCACCAGTACGGAGCTGCCACCAAAAAGGCCCTGGCCTGGTTATGGCCATTCTGGCATCCTTGGGACCCTGAATGCAGTGCTCTCTGGAGAACATATGGGGAAAGGCAGTCCCTCAGGTATGTCAGTCCCTGACCATAAAGGACTTTAAAGGTGAGAACCAGCACCTTGAAGTGGATTCAGTACGTTATCGGCAGCCAGTGCAATGCCTTCAGCACAGGCTGGATGTGCTCCTGCAAAGGGAGGCCCATCAGGAGCCTGGCTACAGCATTTTGCACTAGCTGCCGCTTCCAGATTTACATCAAGGGCAACCCCATGTACAGAGCATTACAGTAGTCCAACATCGAGGTGACCATTGCATGGGTCACTATTGCCAAGTCGTTGCTGTCGAGGAAGGGAACCAGCTGCCTAATCAGGCGAAGGTGGTAGAAGGCTGACTTGGCAGTGGCTGCTACCTGGGCCTCCATAGTTAAGGAGGTGTCCAAGAGCACTCCCAAACTCCTAAACTCCAATGCTGGCAGCAACGGTGCCCCATCGAAGGTTGGAAGTGGGATCCCTCCCCTCGGACCACCCAGGCTCATGCACAGGACCTCCATCTTCATTGGATTCAGTTTCAATCATCTCAATCTAAGCCACAGCTTGTAATGCCCGGTCCAGATCTTTCAGTCTGGAGTCAGCCCAACGACATGAAGCTGTCTTATGCTGGGTTAATCATGGGTCTTTCAAGGTCAGGATTATCTACTGGCCTCTTCAGGGTCTCCAACAGAGCCTCCAAATTTGCTTGAAAATCTATCTAGGCAAAATATTTGTAGCAATTTGACTCAAAACACCCTGCGCAACAACTGTGGCAGTTTGTATTTTGAACAGAAAGGTTTTGTTGTTCAGTCGCACAGTCGAGTCCAACTCTTCGCAACCCCATGGACCAGATCCTGCCAGGCCTTCCTGTCTTCCGCCGTCCTCTGACGTTTGCTCAACTTCATGTTCGTTGCATCTATGACACTGTCTAACCATCTCATCCTTTGCCGTCCACGTCTTCTTTGACCTTCAATCTTTCCCAGCATCAGGTTCTTTTCCAGTGAGTGCTCCCTTCTCATTTGGTGGCCAAAGTATTCGATCTTCAGTTTCATTATCTGGCCTTCCAGGGAACCGTCAGGGTTGATTTCTTTTAGGATCGACTGATCTGATCTTCTTGCAGTCCAAGGGACTCTCAAGAGTTTTCTCCAGCACCATAGTTCAAAAGAATCTATTCTTCGGCGCTCGGCCTTCCTTATAGTCCAACTCTCGCAGCCATACATGACTACTGGGAATACCGTTGCTTTGACCATGTGGACTTTTGTTGGCAGGGTGATGTCTCTACTTTTTATCATGCTGTTTAGGTTCGCCATCGCTTTCCTCCCAAGGAGCAGGTGTCTTTTAATTTCATGGCTGCTGTCACAGTTTGCAGTGATCTGGGATCCCAGGAACGTGAAATCTGTCACTACTTCCACGACTTCCCCTTCTATTTGCCAAGGAGTGATGGGGCTGGATGCCATGATCTTAGTTTTTTTGATGTTGAACTTCAAGCCCACTTTTGCGCTCTTCTCTTTCACTCTGAGCAAGAGGCTCTTTAGTAAACAACTATTTTGGAGCATGTTTCTTCTTCCTCAGGTTCTCAAGAGATTCATATAGTGCACACGCCCTTTTCATTTTGTTTCTTGTTACAACCCCTCCAACCAGATCCAAATTTGACATGTACAAGGATGATTGTGTTTTCTAGCAGCTTTACATATATTTAACTAGAGGAGGCTGTTTCACATTTCTGGGAATAAATTGCTGGATATTTATTGAAATTGCTGGGACCTTGTCAATATCTCTTTTTCTCAGCAGAGGGAGTTGTTTCTCAAAGAAGCAAGGTAGCATCCTTTAATTGCATTTTTGTCAGACAAGCTGTATTTATTATCTTACCTGTAATTTAATTTTTACTGTATTCACCTTGCTGCTTTTTCTTTTTTTCATATATTTTATAACTTTCAATAAAGGTTTGTTCCATAAAGAGAACAAGATTTTAATCTATCCTTCAGTTGCAGTATACAAGTTACAAACACCTTCTCATTTCTTAAGCTTTCTTCCTTTTTGACCTCTGATGTGCAGCCCGGTGCTATGGACTAAGCCCACTTAATTCAGTGGGATGTTTTCTTCCAAAATTGTGCGTAGGATTGCAGCCTAACTGAACCCAATGCAATTTATTCCAAGCAACCATTCAAAAGATAAGGGTGTTGGTGCAACCTTCTCAGTCAAGTTTGAATTGCAAACAAATTACTCCCTTGTAATGTGCTGTTCTTCTTCAACAAAGGAACTTCAGAGGGAGGCCATTGGCAAGAAATTGCGGATTAGAATTTATCTATAGAGCTGACTGCACCAATCAGAGATTAAACACGGTTGATCCCTGTCCAAACCACTATAGGAGTTAAATTGCTTGGCAGAACAAAGTGACACGGCTATTGCCAATTAAGTCTGTTGTGAATGGTCACTTGCTTTATCTGAGATTTGTTTGAACATTGCACTGAATGGTCACAAGTGATACTTCTTGCATTTCATGGCCTTTTAACCCACATTTATCTATCTCCCTTTCTCCCTGCTGTGTAAATACTGGAATGCCCCCCCCCCCGCCATGAGAGTCATCTGATGCTTACCTGAGGCTTCATCTAACCACTAGGAAGCCCTCCTGTTTGCATCACTTGTGTGACAGAAGCTTCTAGACACACATTGGCTCAGTTCGCAACTAAAGCAGGCAAAGAGAAGCAGCTTTAGCCTCTCCCCCCTGTTATTTTTGCTTCTGCAAACTGCCCCACGGAGCTGCTTTTGGCTCCATTGTAAAAATCACATGACTTCTGTGGCTGCACGTAAGTCTCACAGCAGAGCCAGTAGCAGCTCCACAGGGCAATGCTGCAGTGGCCTCCGGAACAATCTCTTATTTCTTCTTCAGACTGGATGGGTCAGGCAAGGGTCGGTGGTGGGTCTTCTGCTGGGCTGTGGGGGCCACAGCAGCTTCCCATGC
Organism: Gekko japonicus; assembly: GCF_001447785.1. Lineage (NCBI taxonomy): Eukaryota > Metazoa > Chordata > Lepidosauria > Squamata > Gekkonidae > Gekko > Gekko japonicus. Next base: position 745,587 of record NW_015167559.1, read on the forward strand.
CAGCTCTGACTACAACCTTAAACAAAGTATGCTGGAATAGTGACAGGTGCAATATATATTTATATACTACCTACATTCAGGTTGCCATTTCATTGGACCACAGAGACATAACTCTTCTGGATCTTAAAGAAGGAGCACAGAACTTCAGCCTGTGATTTTGCACATGCTTTGGCAGATGTGCAATTAATTTAAACTCTTAAGGGGCCATAAAAGGTAAGAATGAATAGTGGCCTTTGTAGGAGAGGGCCTAAAATATGAAAGGCAGAAAGCTACAGTAAGCTGCCTAGAGGAAGGTGAAGTAAACTGATAATAAGTACATATTTAGCCATTATAAGGGGCCTACAGTATTCTTGAGTCAGAGCACTGGACTGTCTACCTGACTGGCTGCTGTTCTTCAGGATCCTCAGCAGAAATTTTCCCCACTCCTGCTGCCCTAGCTGCTTTTAAGTAGGGGATCAAACTCGGGGCCTTTGACATACACAGCATGTACCCAACCGGTGATCTCTTCCTATGTGACTCAAGTGTTGCCAAAGTTTTGAAGGCATCATGAAACTGCAGATTTTGATGAGGTAACAGTTCTGAAGTTAGACTGTGGGAGCTTCATTTGCAGACCCGGCAGTGCTTTGGGGGACAGAATTATTCCACTGAGCTATAACAAGGACATCAAGCTGTAGCATTATTCTTTTTACTTGTTTTTTTTTTACTAGAAATATTTTCACAGGGGTCTTATTTTCACCAGAGATGGTTTTGTACAAGACTGACAAATCTCCCTCAGGTACTTTATGATGGGGGTGATGCAGTATGCATACAGCTCTGGTATTCTGAAAGCAATTTTATCTCCAAAATAAAGTACTGTCTGATTCAAAGAAGGATAGATTACCTCAGGGCAAAAACATCTGAATGCTATGTGGTGAGGTAAATGGCTGTTCTTGCTAGACAGATATGGCCGAACTGCAGCAGATATGCTGACAGTGATAGCTCCCCACAAAATATTAATATACCTCCTGATTAACTCCCATAATCTCGATTAAAATAAGCTGGAGTCCCTATGCAAACCGGGTGCCCTTAGGGTTGCAAACCTTTAAAAAAAAATAATGGCCAGGCTCCTGAGCCGTTAAAGCAACATAATGGACAGGAATTGAAAAGGTGAAACATTATCACTCTGGCTCCATATGCACCTGTTGGTAAAGCCCATGAGATACAATGCATAGAGTGCCATGCTTGGGTTCAAAGTTTTGTTCTGTTATGAAGTTCACTGAGTGATCTGGGCCCAATTACTCTTTCAGATCCCAACTTCCTCACATAGTTGTTGTGAGGAAACAATGAGGAGGGGGGAAGGACCATGTATGCAGCTCATAGCTACTTAGAGGAAGGGTGTGACAGAAACCATATCCATCAATTTATGCCAGGATCCTTTTGAATGCACAAAGTCAAAGGTGGTCAAACTACTCAAGAGGGGTCTGACCTGAAAAAAGTGATTTAGCAACATGTCCCAGAAGTTTAAAGAAGCAAGAAAGCCATGTGGTATTTGGAAAGTTAGGGGGGAAATAGCAAATTAGGTTACTAACAGTACCATCCTAAGCCAAGTTACAGTCTTCTAAATCCACCGAAGTGGCCTTAGAAGGTTGTAACTATATTTAAGGTTACACTGTAAGCAGACTGAATTGGAGAAGAACCTATTTGCACCTTCATCCACAGGAACTGACATACTTCACCATATGGTTGCCAGCTTCAGGTTGGGAAACTTCTGGAGATTTGGGGGTGTAGCCTGGGGGAAGACAGGGACCTCCGCAGGGTACAATGCCATAGAGTCCAAAGGATCCATTTTCTCCAGGAGAACTGATCTCTGTAATCTGGAGATGAGATTCTGAAGATCCCAGAAGATCCCCAGGACTCACCTAGAGGCTGGCATCCTTACTTCAACATGAAGGCATTCCATATGATACTCACTGTGGCCACATTCCATTATCACTACAGAGTGAAGATCAACAGTGTCTTTTGTCCCCTTTTGGACAGCAGCAGGAAAAAAAATTTATAATGATGTCATCAGGGGGTCAACATTTTGAACATGATACCTCTTAGGCTGGCTAGGAAGCAGGGCTGGCTCGCTCACGAGGTGAACAAGGCGCTCGCCTAGAGCGCGCCGGCCCTTAGGGGCGCCAAACTGGCACCCGGCACCCCCACCAAAAGCCCCCCTGCCAAAAGCCCTGCAACTTTCTTGACCGGGTGGGTGACTGCTGCATGCCGCTGGGACTTTCAGTGCGCTCAGAAGCGCAGCCGTCCTCCTCTTGGAGCAGGAGCCACTGGCCTCCCCACCCCCAGGAATTAGTGGTTAGGAGCGCAGACTCTAATCTGGGTGACCCGGGTTGGATTCCCCCACTCCTCCTCCACATGCAGCTGCTGGCGTGGCCTTGGCTCAGTCACAAGTTCTCTCAGAGCTGTTCTCTCAAGGGCAGTCCTTGAAAGAGCTCTCTCAGCCCCACCGACCTCACAACCTTTCAGATTTTGTGTTGTTCATTCTTCTTAAAATGCATTTATGTTTGAAAATTGGGGGGCATGGGGGGGCAGAAGGTATCCTCACCTAGTGTGCAAAAAAACCTGGGACTGGCCCTGCTAGGAAGGCAAGGAAGCACCACTATTTCTGCACAGGAACAATAGATTTTGCACTGTCTAAACTCTTTCCATGGGATCCCAGTTTGAAATACTTGATACTATACTGTGTGGAAAACTCCCTAACTTTAATCCAGAACTCTGACCACTACAGCACACAGGCTCAGTGGTTGGAGCACTCAGGAGGGCCCACTGGCCATGAAACTCACTTGATGACCTTGGGCTTGGGCTGTTCATTCTCTCTCAGCCAAACCTACCTCACCAACCATTTCTCACACAATGCTGCTGCAGTGGTTCTTTAGCGGAGAGTGAAGGAATCAACAGTTTCACTTGATGCAACTCCTGGGATTTCATTGGTCTCATCCATGTGCGGATCTTGCAGTGTTGTGCAGAGATAGCCTTAAACAGTGCTTTCTGTCATTTGCCTGGTTGTTGTCTGTACGCCCACTCAGTCTTGTCCCCCCCCCCTCTCCTGAGGCAAGCCACATGGATACAACAAAAACAAGATAGGCTGTCTCTTTTTGTGATTGCTAATGAACTTTTTAAAAAGATCGGAGGCTTCTCTCTAAACACATCCAGCCAGAAACGCAGATCGTGTTAGGAAAATGGAATCATTTTAATCAAAAAAGAAAACCAAGGATGGGAAAAAATGCAAATACAGTTAATAAGCAAGTGGCAACAAAAAACAATTGGAGGAAACAATTCAAAAAGAAATGCACTGGAGAGTGCTTACAATGTGCACATTGGACTTTAGAGCTCTCTGACTCTGATCTCCAACTTTCTCCAGATGTTATTTTACACACTGGTTTCCATATTTATGGACTTTTGTTTCTAGTTTTTGCACTGCCATAAATGACTCACATCTGCTTCGGTTCCTAATTTATTCACTGTTTTCTCCTGTGAGGAAAGGCTAGATTATAGTTGCCTTGCAGTAGTTGGGAAAGGAATACTGAGATGAGGGATGCTAGGTGGTGTCATTTTCTGCTAGGGGAATGTGCTACGCTAACAGTGCAATTCTAGAGAGTTACTCCCATTCAAGCCTATTGCTTCCCATGAGTGTACACAGGAGACAGTTTGCAGAACACACTGCAGATCAAGTAGAGTTTTAAGAGTTATAGAGCCAGTCTAGTCCAGACTAGGATCTGGGAGGCCCAGGTTCCAATCCCCACTCTGCCCTGGAGCCTTCATGGGTGACCTTGGGCCTATCACACACTCTCAGCCTAATCTACCTCACTGGGTTGTTTTGAGGATAAAATGGAGACGAATGTAAGCTGCTTTGGGGGGTCACTGAGGAAAAGGGGAGTTATACATAAATAAATTCTGCTCTTACAGAATCCCATAACAAACTGCCATTCATAGTAATGAAACATGATCACAGACTTAGTATATGTTTTAATTTCAGATGAAGAGGAGGAGGAGGAAGAAGAAGAAAAAAGGAAGAGTTGGAGGAGTTGGATCTATACCCTGCCCTTCACTCAGATTGGCTTACAATCTCCTTCCATTCCTTCCCCCACAACAGACACCCCGTGAGGTAGGTGGGGCTGAAAGAGCTCTGAAAGAACTGCTCTTGAGAGAACAGCTCTGAGAAAACTTGTGACTAGCCCAAGGGCACCCAGCTAGCTGCATGTGGAGGAGTGGGGAATCAAACCTGGTTCTCCAGATTAGAGTCTTAACCACTACAGCAAACTGGCAAGAAAAGAAGATCTGTGGCCAAAATATTAATTTATTACCATAGACCTATGAACCAGTTCCAAATACCTTCACGTGTGTTTTAGAAGCCCACAAAGCTTTCCGTCCTCCCAGATCAGTATAGAAACTGCTTCACACGCTACACAAAAGAATGGATATTGTACACATGTACACCAGTGCTGGTGGGCTGTATAAGAGGAAGTCCTTGATCTCTGTACCCTCCAGGGCAACTAGGTGCCCTATGAAACAGGATGTTGGACTAGATATACCACTGGTCTGATACAGCAAGGCTCTTCTTTTTTTCCTTGTAACACACCAGATTCAAATTCATAATTTTCTGACTGTATGAACACTGTGTATGCAAATGCTGTGATAGCCAGGAGTTAACTGTAGCTTTCCTGCAGCACACACATAGTGTACACATAGTAAGAAAAACAGAGGTACAGCTTTCACACGTTGCAGGAACACATAATAGATGTGCCTGCCCTGCTCATGTTGTGTGAAGCTGTTGTCACACACAAGGCGTAGCTTGCAGGAACAGAACTCTCATTCTCCAGGTATCCAATCTAGCATTATTAACACCTTTTGATACAGAACTTCATTTACTTGAAACACATCTGCTCAATGCTGAAGATTATAATTTTTAAGTGCTCATGACAGCACTAGAAGCTCACATCGTCACTTCCAAATCCAGTAATTAAATTCCACCTACCTGAATTTCCCCCTGCTGTTTCAATCGGATGAATTAATCTTCATACCATGTCTTTAACAGCTATCTGAAATGTTAAACAGTTGCTTCTCTTCAACCAAGAGGTGGAATGCAAAATTGACCCCACCTTTGTGTGTCAATGGTGTTTAACACTCCTGTGAAGTGTTTAGGGTCCTTGAATTCAGAAACAGATCTCTCTCTCTCTCTCTGTATTAATTTACAAATTCTAAAAATGTGTCTGAGCAGGATAATCTTGCCCTCCTTCCTCCTTGTGGATAACATTTGCAGAGATGGTGTGTGTGTGTGTGCTGTAACATTTGACAGCTCTACACAAACTGTCTGAATCATTTTGCCCATAGTTTGCCCACCCTTTTTATGAAGCATGCTGTGTTTCAGTCTCATGAGCTGTCAACCTCCTTGCCACAAATTCCAAGAAAATATGTACCTTCACCAACAACTCAAAAGAGGCCCCATTAATAATCCTCAGTGTACTTAGGCCTCAGTCACACGGGCTGGATATTGCGGGGGGGGGGAGGGGGGGGGGGAGGCGTGGCTGTTTGCCCCAGAGTGAACTACCGTGCGGCCGCCGGATCAAACGTCCTGCTGACGTCCCGTGGTTCGGGGGGAGGTGCCAATCATACGTCAATCCTGCGGCGCGGCAAAGAAGCGGGGGTTGTTTTTTAAAAAAACCCGAAGTGTGCACATGCGCCGTTGGGTGCTTGTGCGCATCCCGTGGAGACTTGAAAAAAAAAACTTTTTGCAACGGGACATGGGTGGGCGCTGGATGCCACAAGCTACCACCGGAAACGTGATCAGACGCCCGCCCTTGCCCCGCGGTTTCCGGAAACTAGTACCTCGGAGGTACTAGTTTTTTACGGCGCATCTTCGGCGGGAAGCCTCAGGTTAGCCACGGGAGCTCTACACTTCCCAGATGTTGCGGTTTGATCGCGCCTGGAAAATCCGCCTATCTTCCATCTCTGTAGCGTGGCTAATGCTCCGTGTGACTTCAGCCTTAGAAAGCAAACTACAGAGCATGGCATTTTGTTGCATAGCGGGATGGTCACTTGCAAAAACATTCCAGCCTTGTGTTCAAAATGACACAGAATTGTAGTCATGTTATACAGAGCGGTTGAAGCAATCATTACTACACCAGTTTGGTGCAGTGGTTAAGTGTGCGGACTCTAATCTGGGAGAACCGGGTTTGATTCCCCACTCCTCCGCTTCCACCTGCTGGATGACCTTGGGCAAGCCATAGCTCTGTCAGAGCTGTTCTTGAAAAAGAGCTGTTTCTATCAGAGCTCTCTCAGCCCCACCTACCTTTTGGGGGGTGTCTGTTGAGGGGAGGGGAAGTCAAAGGAGTTTGTAAGCTGCGACTCCTTTGTGTAGTGAAGGGCGGGGTATAAATCCAATCTCCTCCTCCTCATCTAATAGTAATGTAGGCTTTGACCAACCCCAAAGCAACAGAACAAGGCCATCCAGAGATCTGACATTGCACATTAATCAAACAAACAAGAGAAACCAATCAGAAGTCTGATGAGGACTGAGCATTCTCCAGGAGGAATGGATGGCTGAGAACTGCTGAGAATCCGTGAAATGAAAATAAAGCTGGGGATTTTGCATACTTGGGGGGATACCCTCGTTATGCAAACAAATATTGACGAGTGAGGTGGCACCTTAGAGACAAACAAATGTACCATGGCTTAGTTGTTGGTCTTTAAGGTGTTGGTCTTTAAGGTGCTTTAAGGTGGCTGAAGCACTCCTCCTCAACTATAGGCAAGGGTGTTCTTGTTGCCTGAAGATTGCTGAGACAGAGTGTTAGAGAAAGTGGCCTGTCCAAACCCCTAAAGATTTAGATTAGGAGATTTGGGTTTTTACAATGGCTTCTCTTCACCCCCTGCAATTTCTCAGGGGGTGTAATATTCCGTGTAATATTCTGTTCATAGAACTCTGTGTAATATTCTGTTCATAGAACTGTGGGTGCTGGGTAGGGCCACAGCCTCCTTCTGTGGAGCCCCACATTTGGAACCTTCAGTCTGGTCCCTGACCCTCAAAAGCAGATTCAGGATTCCCCCAGTATGGACAATCTTGAGGAAAGTAGCGTTAACTGGAAGAACAGCCTGGAGCTGCAATCCCAGTCCCGTCCCCCCCCCAGCATCTTAAGTGTTCCACTGAGGGAATCTCAGCATTACTTATAGCATGACCTTCTTATGTGTACAATACCTGTGATGGACTGGATTGTCATGGGCAATCGGTGGAATGTGAAAGGAGCCTCTAGGGCAATCGAGCAAGCTGCTGCTGCTGGTGGGGACCTTAGTGGTGCTTTGCAATGGAGAAAGGAGAATTTTCTCCCACATCATTACTTATCGTGTTCTGTGAAAAAAACTCTCCAGACCCATAAGATAACAAGCGGTTAGAAGAATCCTATCATCGATTGTCCCCAAAGAGATGTGATTTCACTATAATATTCTTTCATCCTACTTGGTTTTATGATAACATCTAGTTGTTGTGGTTTTTTTTTAAAGGGAGGATAACATCTATTGCTTTGTACAGATATTTATGTTTAGTCCTGTAAAGTCAAAATTGACTCTAGGCAAATAGGCAGGGGAAAGCTGTAAATTGGAAGAGATTTTCCCCCCAGGCTGTTGATGTGCCACAAATAACTTACACTTGTATGTGTGGGCAGGTGGGAAACTAAACATTTCTGTGGGCTGGTAACAGTTTTATGGGCTTCTTTGCCACAAAACAAACAGTTATGAATAACAACCAGGCCTGATATCCTATGCACACTTACTTGTAAGCAGTGTTCCTTCTAAGCTGAGTTAGTGTGAGCTAGCTCACATTTTCTTAGCCTCCGGCTCACACATTTTTGTCTCAGCTCAGGATGGAGGGCTCCAGAGCAAACTAATGTATGCAGCAGCCAAATCGCTTGCTCACAACTTTAATGCCAGTAGCTCACAAAGTAGGATTTTTGCTCACAAGACGCCACAGCTTAGAAAGAACATTGCTTGTAAGTAGGACTGACTTTGAAAAGACACAGGATTGGGGGGGGGGGTGCATAGTCAACCAGGCTAGGTCACATGTGCAGAAAATCCTCCACTGGATATAACAGGCTGGGTGAAGAACCAAGACTCCATGGTTACTTTCCCAGGCCAGCTGACTGCAATTCCTGTGCTTGCGGCACCTCCCCAAACTGCCCCTAACCATTGGGAATTGCAATGAGAGCAGTTCTCAAAATCTGTGTAGCTGGGAGGGCATTTGCATGGTATGCTGCGACACATGTGCCCCATGTCAGTGCAGGATGAATTACAGAAGAGAGTGGGAACTGGACAGGGTCCGCCCGACAATGTAAAGGGAACTAGGGAGTTGCCTGGGGTGCCACACTTTATTTAAGGGGTAGCAAAATTAGACAGAAGTGATTCTGTGCTCGGTTTTTTAAACATTAACATGTTCTCTCACAAACTTAACTGTACTTAGTACTGGAAAAACAGTGCATCGTTCTCATATCAGAAGCTGAGCCCAGGAGGAAGAGTGACATCCGTAGAGCCAATATCCCAATATCCAAAGAGGGCCCCGCTGGGGGGGGGGGTTTCCTGGCGCCAAAGCTCCTGGTCTGACCAAACAGTGGGTTTGAAACGGGACTCCATTCTAACCGTTGCAAACCGTAAAAATGGAAAGGTGGGTGGGTGGGTGGATGGGACTCAGTCACTTCAACTCCAGGGCCGGTTTCTTCGAAGTCTGGCGGAGCTGAACCGGCCTCCCTCCCAAGTCAAGCCTGTATCTTCGGGCGGCGATTGCATGCAGGCGCGAGCCCTCTCCGCCTTCTGTGGCGAAACACGCGTAGGTGTGAAAAGGCCCCGCGACGGGAGCACCAGCCCCGCCTTTGAACCCGGAGAGGAAGGCACTGCCCGGGCTGCCGGCCCTTGCTTCTCCTCCGGGCCAGAGCGGTCGCCCTCACGCTCACCGCGCCCGCCCAGCATCTCCCGCCGTGGAACTCGGAGGAAACGCCGGAAAGTTGCACCCGCTCCCCGCCTCAGCCAGCCGGGAACTCCGCCGCCGCCTCCCCCCCCTCCCCCCCCTCGCCGGGGCGCCAGAGAGCCCGCGGGATGGAAGCCTCGCCCTGCCTCCCGTCCCCACCGGAGCCTCCCCCGGCTCTCGGCCAGGCGCGGAGCAGAGCCGCGGCAGGAAGCAGCTGGCCCGAGAGCTTTCCCCAAAGGCGGCGGGCTTGACCCGGCACAGCCTGCCCGCCTCCCTCCCTCCCTCCCCACCGCGGGAGCGCCGGCACCAGGCGAGCAGGGGCTGCCTCTCTCCTTTCCCCAGGGCGGGAGGCGGAGGAAGGGAGACGGGCGGGCGGGCGAGAAGGAGCCGCCGGCTGGATCTCGCCAGGGACCCCGTGCAAACAGGGCGGGCACAACCTGCCATCTTCCCCACGGATCCTGCCAGGGAGGAAAGCAGCTGTGCGAGAAGCGCCTGAGAGCTCGCTCGCTTGCTTGCCAGCAGCCACCACTGCCGCTTCTCCTCCACACCGCTGCCAAGAGTGGGGCAGGGAGCGCCACCTGGCTTCTGTCCCCTCCCCGGCCCTCCCACCTCTTTGGCCCAGGACTCCCCATGCCTCCGCCCCCTGCCCCAGTCCCTCCTCCTCCTCCTCCTGCTCCCAGGCAGCCAGGAGGCTGCCTCACTTCGCTATGCCCAGCACAGGGGCTCACTGGGACTCCTCACCCCGGTAGCTCCTGGCTGGCAGGAGGGGCGCCCATCGGATCCCCCACAGGACAGCAGCACCTTTCACCCCTAAAGTTGGGAAAGACACGCCCGCCCCATGATGAGACGCTGTTCAGAGGCCACGTCTCTCCGGAGGCCTGTCATTGGGGCCATAGCGCGGGGTATCACATTCACACATGGCTTGTAGGCATGGCCGAGGACTTTAGTTGACCTTGACATGGGACTAGATGAGTTTTTAATCAGGGTCTTGAGAGGGATATCCGCATGGAGTGCTGAAGAGCGGGAGCTGTGGGCTCTAAGAGCCCCCGGTTCCAATTTTGGCCCACCCCCTCCCCTCCTGTCTCCAATCAGAACCCTGACAGGGTGAGTGCCGTGCAAAGTGCTTTGTGTGCAACAGCCCCCCCCCCCCGGTCTATATTTTTCAAGAGCTGCGTGGCGCGAGCATCCGCGCGGCTCTTGAAACCGAGCGGGGAAGCGGCCGAGGGAGCCGGCGGGGCTTGCGGCAGCAACCGCTGGCTGGCGGCTTATTCCGGGCGTCTGTTGCGTGCACGCCGCTGTCACCGCCTCCAGGAGGGTGCTGATAGATAGCGATAGATAGCGCTAGATGTATGCGTTTACGTTTCCCTTACCGGCGTGGCAAGCTGGACACAGTTTAAGGCGTTTGTAGTATCTGTATGCCGGTGCGGTGAATTACAGGCTTCTCTTTCTTTCCAAGTTGGAATGTGGCCTTATTTCTAGGGATGGTCTGGCTGATGTTCAGGCAGGCTTTCTGGGGAGCTCCGGCTGAGCGAAGAAACTGGCAGACAAATATACACACGCCCTTGCAAAATTGGACCCCAAGCTATGCTTCTGGCACCGTGAAAGCGAAGATAAAGAGTGCTTGGGATGGGAGGCAGCCAGGAACCTCGTCCAAGAAGCACGCGTTCTCTCCCTTAACGTGGCGCACTTGTTTGAAGTGTGTGTGGAGACTGGGTTTTCCTTCCTCTCAACTTTAGGCTGGTTCTCTCTGGTGATTCTAAAGCCTTTTTGTAAAAGTTTGAAATGAAATCACTTCTAACGTCAGTTCCTGAGGGGGTTAGAAAAGGGAAGAGAGACCCTTGTCAAAGAAGTGTACATTTATCCACTGTGGGTTTTGTATTTAAGAACGGAGCTGAGAAGTGCAGAAACAGACTTGCTCATGTGTCAACTTGCGAAAACGACCTTAATGCCTTCATGGCCTTCAGTCTAATAGCATCTGTTGGCACCTTGGATGGTTAAATGAGTGAAGTTTAAATTGGTTTTTGCATTTCCCGGGACTGCAGTTTGAATGTAACACTCTCACTAGTGAGAATTTAGGTTTGATTTCAGATTGACTCTTCCATCTGCTGTCTTGGGGGGTGGGGGGGGAAAGAAGTTCACAAGTGACACATTACAAATGATTGGATTCGAGCCCAGTAGCACCTTGGAGACCAACAAGAGCTTCAGGGTAGAAGCTTTCGAAAGTCAAAGCTCTCCTTCTCAGACAGGAGTCCCGTTTTAAAAGTCTCTCATTCTTGGCTCCATTCACAGCATTCACGTGCACAGAAATAATACCAGGCAGGCTCAAAGACGCCTTCATTTCATGTATGAAAACACTTCTATTGTCTTTAAAATGTTTCAGTCTAATAAACACAACGCTGTTTGGACTGGTGAGATAAACGTATTCCCTGTCTCCCATGCATCTCGGCATTTATTACTTTCTCATATAAACCCATTTAATGGCATTACTCCTAAATGAGACCGTCATGGTTTGAGCTTAGGCTTGACCTAGAGTGTACTGAGGGTATTCCTGCTTTCTTTCTGTTTGGTATAAACTGGTGTGTCAAGAACACAAGCATAAAGCTGCCTTGCCGTTGAACCACTGGTCCATCACGGTCGGTATTCTCTACTCTGCGGCTGACAGTGGCTCTTCAGAGTGTCAGGCAGATGTCTTTCACATCGCTTACTGCCTTTTAACTGGAGGCACCAGGGACTGAATTGGGATCTTCTGCAGGCAAAGCAGATGCTCTACCACTGAGCCTCAGCCCATGAATGGCCCCTGCCACACGGGCAGGAAACTGCAGAGGAGAAGTGTGGCTGTTTGCCCCGGGGCAAACTAACATGCAGTAAAGCGATCAGACCTACTGTGGAGGTTCTGTGGAGGTACTGTGGAGGTTCCATGGCAAGGGAGAGGTGCCGATCACAACACACGCCTGCGCGCAATGAAGAAGCGCGCGGCGCGGCGAACTGGTTTTCTTTTTTTGTGTACACTACGAATGCGCATGCTCCGTTGGGTGCGTGTGCGCATCCACGGAGATGTGGGGAAAAAAAACCCCTTTTCCGCAAGGGGACATGGGCGGGCGCCGGATACCACCGGAAACGCGATCAGACGCCCGCCCTTGCCCCGCAGTTTCTGGAAACTAGTACCTCCAAGGTACTAGTTTTTTGCTGCGCTTTTTCGGCAGGAAGCCTCAGTTGTGCCACGGAAGCGCTACGCTTCCCAGATGTGCTGGTGAGATCACGACCGGAAACTCCGCTTGTCTTCCGTATCTCTTGCGTGGCTAATGTTGCGTGTGACCGCAGCCAATATTTACTAGTGAATGCAACTTTCAAAAAAACCTAGTCTGTATTTCTATGACTTGTGATACTTTCCGTGTTTCTTCTGATGAGTCTTATCAGTGGTAGATTTTTAAAACTGGGTTTGAGCATGCTCCTTCAATGCAATTGAACTTCATAGCCCACTCCCCAAGGGGAACAGAATCAGCCTTCCGGTGTGATGGCCAGCCGATGGGTGACTGTGAGGCATGTGCTGATCCAGGTCTGCTTAAAGCTAGTTAAATTGTTGATACATTGAGTGTAAAAAGCAGGAGGCTTATGCAAAAAGTAGCTGCTGACAAGTCTTCAGATTATTCGTAGTGTTGCAGGCTGAAGTTTGTTTTTGTTTTTTTGGTATGTGCCAAAGCCCCGGAAGAACTTGTTTAATCCTTTATTTCAGTTCTAGCCATGACAAACTTTACTTTCCATTGCTTCTTACATCCTTCCAGTTAGATTGAACATGACACACTTGGGTTTCTTCCTGTGTTACAATTTAAAGTCACAGGAGTGCTCTTGTAAATTTTCTGGTCTGAACAATAGTTGCAATAATAGGATGTTCGGTTTTCAGCATTCTGTCACACTCTAGTGTAACCAAGGAACCAAACCTGGGATAGAACTGAGCAGCTACCGTCACTGGCAGGAACCTTGCAGCGGTGTGAATGTCTGTCTCTGTGTGTACATCATACAATATGCAGTGTGTTCCCCAGGGAAGTCTCTGCAGTGTGCAGGCACTTCGGTTATTATTATTGGTCAAAATCACAAACGCAGAGACAGAGATATATACCGCCAAGCTGCCTTGAACCTTGAAATATACATGTGATTTTTTGAACTAGATACTTGTATTGATCATTTTCAAAAAAGTGCCTAATGGAAGTGCTCTTGTGTTAAATTATGGTATGAAATGTACACCAGCAAGTTCAAATATAATTTTCATACTGATTTGTGGTTATACAAAGAGAGAAAGTGTGTTCCCTGCTGCCATCTAGCCTCTTACGGCTGGGTAAAGAGGAAAGTTAGGGATACTAGATGGACTTATTAATGACGTTTAATTTATTATTTTTTGCTTTTATGGCTCTCGCAACTGGGAACCTAAGTCTTCTTTGCCTTACAGGAGATCCAACATATACTGGAAGGGAAAATCTTAAAATCATGACCAGAGAAATCTGCTTTTATTCCTCTGTTTTTTAATTTTGTAACATCTGGCCTGCTAAAGAGTTCTGATGAACTCAAAAGCTGCGCACTGTTATGCCTTATTGGCTTAGCCTTATTATATTACATGGATTACATTTTTTGCTTCTTGGCTTTTACTTTTGGACCTACAGGGCTGCAAACAACTTTTGTATCTATGCAGCCATTTATTCCTGAAGGGTACATGGGGTTCCTACCCCAGCCCTGTTTTATCCTCTAAAAGGACCTGCTGAGGTAGAGAGAGTAGCTGGCCAAGGTCACCCTGTGAACATGTAGGACTGAGTAGTCCCACTGTGTAAGACAGCATTCTGTGTTCAATGTCTAGAAATAATGAATGGGATTAGATTTTGATTTGTGGTGCTCTGGTATAAAGTTAGAAATGTTCCATTAAAATATGTTGATCAGAGCCCCAAGTCTCCACCAGGATTCCTGTTGGTTGACTGCTGGCTTTGGAGAAGACTCCTGAATACAGCTTCTTTTTACATTCTGTAGTGCACTTACAGCATCGTATCTGCGATGTTTAGTGCATCAGTGACATGAAACTCATAATTTTAGATTCTACTTAATGGTTTCGTGAAGTCTGAAAATTTAATCCAAAATGTTTGCATTTCTTTGCTCCCCCTCTTGAAAACATAAGATTGTGTTTAATAAAGGGTTTAGCTGATTTTTAAAATCTGCGGAGTATTTGTGAAGTCTGAGCCACTGTTCTTACTGTTTCGTTAGGGGAATGCACAGATAGAATTGTTCTAAAACTCTAAAAAAATCCTCTGGGCTAGCACATGCAATTTTGGTCATATTTTTAGAGAAGGAGACACTGACAAGAGGGGTTTAGAATGAAATCACCTTCATTGCCATTGCAATCCCTCTGTGTAAAGAGGCATGTGTTAGAAATGCACCCTTTGCAACTGTAAAATAAAACTCGCTTGATGGGCATGATATACTGTATTATCCTTCAGATGAACCTTTTTCTTCCCCTTTAACACTTGCTTTAGAATTGATTCTTCATTTTACGGTTCCCTTGGAACATCCACTGAACAGTCAGAGATTTAGTTTCCCCCTCATCTCCTCCTTCCCATTACAGGCCTGGTTCAGTACTCAGTCAAATCAACAAGCCCGTCCTCCAACAGATGCACGATTGAGTCCTAAACCTCTAAGATACACAGGCCATGATACTGTCAACTCCATCAACCTGCCTGCTTAAAATAGCTTCTCTTTCATTTACTCTCAGTTTTCCATCAAAACAGTTCCATTCCCTTGAGATCCATCACATCAAAGTTTTCTGGCTTTAAAAAAAATGTATTTGATTTTTCACTTTTTTGAAACTTTTGACAATTAATATGAATTATGTGCTTATCTTGGTGGCAGAGACCATTATGTCACTTCGGTTAATGATTCTTGTGGGATCCCAGTCTTTTTTTTTTTTTTTTAAGTAGCTGCTGGTACTGGTACACCACAGTTAATAAATCTGCACTACGGAAGGAAAGATTGGGCAACACAGTGCTCTGCAATGCGAATAACTACTGGAGTTAACACATTTTGCAGGTAGGTAGGCATGTAAGCAGGGAACTGAGTAACAATTTTTTCTTAACAGGCTTAGGTTTATAGGTTCTAGAAAAATTCAGGAGTTTAGAAACTCAATGGTGGGCAAAATCACTGAGAGGGGAGTGTTTCCATTTATAATTAAATGTTCACAGGCCCCATTCACACGGAGCATTTGCCACGCTAAAGATTGATAGGTGGATTTTCCGGGCGCAATCACACTGCAACATCTGGGAAGCGTAGTGCTCCCGTGGCTAACCCGTGGCTTCCTGTTGAAGATGCGGAGTAAAAAACTAGTACTTACAATGTACTGGTTTCCAGAAAACGTGGGGCAAGGGCAGGCATCTGATCACATTTCTGCTGGAATCCCGTGGCATCTGGCGCCCACCCATGTCTCCTTGCAAACCGGATTTTTTTTTAAGACCCCACAGGATGCGCACAAACGATCATGCACATGCGCAAACTTCAGTGAGACAAACAAAAAATCCCGTTTGCCACAGAAGCGGTGTGATTGCCAGTGTGAACGTGCCGTGCTGCTTCTTTGCCGCACTGCAGACTAGCCATCTTATCGGCACCAAACGCCTAACCACGGTACCTCGACAGGACGTCTGAACGGGCTGCCGTGCGTTACTTTGTTCCGGGGCAAACAGCCACACTTCCCCCCTGCATTTTCCGGCCCGTGTGACCGGGGCCACTCAGTAAGGCTACTTCTTGGTTCCATTACTTAGTTCTCCTTCTGACTACACAGTACTGTTGTGTTTGCGCTGAGTACTTTGTGGTCCGAATACCAC
>NW_015167559.1:761465-776472 GCF_001447785.1 Gekko japonicus
CCCGAGCAAAAATCCAATGCCAATTATATAGCCAGATTAGTTGGTTTATGGTGAATAAAACTCTGATCAAGTAAGATTTAGTCAGTATGAGGCTCTGCAAATGAAACCTGTGTAGGCAATAAATCCCAGGCTTCTATCACTTAGCTGTTCTCAGGACAGATCCTGTCATTTGCTCATTGCTGTGAGAATGGCCTTGGCTGCCCTGCTGAGGTTACAAGGGTTGTCAGCCGAGAGGCTCAGCCTGGTTATTTATAGGACTTTTTCCAGTCTCAACTCTTCTCAACTTTTCTGGATCCTTTGGAAGAACAGTCATGGCTAGTAGAACTCTACTTTTTAACTTATGCTAACCCTGTCACCCCAAGGAGTAGCAGCAGAAGTCACTAGGACATACTTCACACATGCTTTTTCATTGTGTCTGTTGCAAGTGATGACTTGCATGTGTAAATGAGTGATCACAAATCTAACACCACAGAAAGAACCTCCGTATTGCCAGGTGTCATTTGCACACACCAGGTTTTTCAGCTGAGCCAGTTGACACATCCAGCCTCCCAAGTCATCACAGCCTGGTTTACACATTCAGATATTTCACCTGGTTTCTCCATGCTTGTTGGCTGACAGATGAATGTGTGAAGAGTGTTGAATGGAGTAATGTGAGGAGATACAGCGTTGCGAGACAGACAGTGAAGTGATTCAAATATCAGGCTACAATTGGTGGGATGACCTGGGTTCTGATCCCACTCCACCATCAGACCTTCTGGGCCAGTCATTCTCTCTCAGCCTAACCCAATTCACAGGGCTATTGTGTGGCTAAAGTTGTAGGTGCGTGTGTGTATGGTGAACCTACATTTGATAACCTGAAGGTGTTAACCTTCAAAGCCCTGTGAGGACTGGGAACCACATGTCTGCAGGACTGTCTCTCCCAGTACATCCCTCGAAGGGCTCTTTGCTCTGCAGACCAACATCTGCTGGTGATCCCCAGCCCAAAAGACATTCACTTAGGCTCTGGCTCCAGCCTGGGGGAACACTCTCCCAAGAAGAAGAAGAAGAAGAAGAGAAGAGATTGGATTTATACCCCGCCCTTCACTACCCAAAGGTGTCTCAGAGCGGCTTACAAACTCCTTTCCCTTCCCCTCCCCACAACAGACACCCTGTGAGGTAGGTGGGGCTGAGAGACTCTTGACAGAAACTGCTCTTTTTCAAGAACAGCTGTGCCAGAGTTATGGCTTGCCCAAGGTCATCCAGCTTGGTGCAAGTGGAGGAGTGGGGAATCAGGGCCCTGTGGGACTTATTACAGTTCAGTAGGTCCTGCAAAATGGATATGTTCTGCCAGGCCTATGGTTGAGGCAGTGGGTGTCTAATGACATTGGCCTCTCCTGCTCTGCCTAGTATCATCTACTTGTTGGTTACTTGCTCAGGCCTTGGATTAAATTGAGCACCACACAGATAGTTCAGGAGTTTGTGGATTGTGTTCGATCGCCATCTCGTTGCTGTAGGTTTTATTAATTTGTTATGTTTTAATGGTTTAAATTATCCTGTATATATTATTCCCTTACATATTGGCCATTTCCAGCTCTTCCATTGGCTGTGCAGTGCGCTCCATCAGCCATTGGCCCATCAACCGCCACTCAAGAGTACTCGCGTGCCATTGGCTGGGTGCTGGGTCTGCTCCTCTCCCCCGCCCACTGCCAGCCTGGACACTATTTTCTCACAGAATAAACTATCAAAATGGCTGTCTCTTCTGATGAAGACACTTCTCCCTTGCTCCTGTGGGACTAACATTTCCCTCAGTAGCTGTTGCTGGGCAACCAAGCTTGGTTCTGTCACTAAAAAAGGCAAAGGAAGGAAGCCCTTTTCAGGCCTTTGTGGGGAACTCATTGGGGCCAGTCCTGACTAGGGTTGCCAGCTCCAGGTTGGAACATTCCTGGATATTCTGTGGTAGAGTCTAAGGAAGCCAGAGTTTGGGGAGGGAGAGGCCTCAGCTAAATAGAATGCCACAGAGCCCACCCTCCAAAGCAGTTATTTTCTCTGGGAGAGGGAGAGATCTGTTGTCTGGAGTTCAGTTGTGATACCCAGAGATCTTCAGGCTCCACCTCGAGGTTGGCTACCCTAGGCATAGCAGTTAGTGCTTCAGAGCAGGGTCTGCAATATCCAGGTTCTTGCTGTGGAAGTTGAGTGGGTGATTTCGGACCAATCACAGACTTTCAGCCTATACCTCACAGGGTTGTTGTGCAGATCAAAAGGAGGAGAGAAGAATGATGTAAGCTGCTTTGGTCTCCCCTGCAGAGACTTTTCCTCCTGGGGGACCATTGCTGCCAATCTCCAGGTGAGGGCTGAAGATTATCAGAAATAAAACTGCTCTCCAGTTGGTAGAGTTCGGGGCAGATAATGGTAGGTTGATGGTTGGCTGGGAAGGAGATAGGGTTGCTAACTCCAGGTTGGGACATTCCTGGAAATTTGAGAGGTGGAGCCTGAAGAGGGTGGGGATTGTGGAGGGGTGGGCCCTCAGACAGGTACAATGCCATAGACTCCACCCTCAAAACCAGCCATTTCCACCTGGGGAACCATTGCTGCCAATCTGCAGGTGAGGGCTAGAGATTAGTCAGAATTACAACCGGATCAGTTCCCCTGGAGAAAATGGTAAGCTCTGTGTCATACCCTGCTGAGGCTGCCACAGCAAATTGACACTGTGTACCCAAGGCCAGGGCACCCACCCAGAGTCTCTTTCTAGAGTTCGTTGTATTTATTTCCACAATGGGCCTTATTCCTAGTTGTATAATTGTTTATAATGACTGTTGTAATCTGCCCTAAGCCCTGCCGTGCAGGGAAGGGCAGACTAGAAATTCAATTAAACAAACAAACAAACAAAAATGCAACAAGAAAGGTGAAGAATAAGTTATAATATCATACTGCTTTCCTATATGTAATGGGTCATTCATACATGAACTTTATTGGTTCAACCAAAGGATCTCTGACAGGAGGGATGGGAAACTTTTGATAAGCCATAGCCAGTCAGAGCAAAGTAGGCAATAGTGGGCCATGTACTTTTGATGTAAATCAGTTTGTGAGTGATATCCATGCATGTGTGAACCGGACCTATGTATGCAGGTTTCCATATAGTGAGTATTAATTGCTGAGAAAAGTAATTATGTAACATCGCTAAGATAATTAATTATTTAACATCGCTGAAGTTCTATGATAGTTTCATGTCTCACAATGGCCTCTTTCATTTTGTAGATTGTTGTTGTTGAAGAGTTGGCTAGCTCTTTTTAGCTTTAAGAACTGTGAATTCTACAAAGAAACTCGATCTTAGTTCTTCAGGCAGTTTCTTGGCTGAGCTAATTATACTATATTAGTAAGGACAACTTGCATTCCTCAAGCATAAATACCTTCTTGGCTGCCATTGGAAATTTCTTCCAATTTAGTAATAGAAATACTTAGCATTTGGTTGCGGTCACACGCACCAGGAAAAAAAAGGGGGGGGAAGCGAGGCTATTTCCTCCGGAGGAATTTGACCCACAGTTGCATGATCACACCTCCCTTTGAAGCTGCTGGCGCAGTCCGTCAGTGCGTGATCAGATGCAACTGCGGGTGAGTCTCCCCTCCCCCATGTGCTTAACCGAGGGATCGATGAAACACACCTCTGCATGGAGGGCTCCCTATGGAGTTTATGATGATGTGCATATTGCGAAGGGGAGAAAAACAACAACACGGAGTCGGGATGGCCTCATCAGACCATCCCGACGCCATGAGAGCATGCTGGAGTGATCAGATATGGGAAAGTCCATCCGTGGCCCGTCACAACCCGTTAACTACTGGATTTTCCCTGGTGTCTTTTAACTCCGCTGCTGCGGCGGAGCAGAACGGGTTGCCGATAGCTGCAGGGCACTTCCCAGATGTTGTTGTCTGATCGCACCCTTTAAATCCGCCCGGCATTCGCGCCTATGTCTAATTGTGCGTATGATCGCAGCCTTTGTATAGCAAATTTTAAATTTTCACAGCACTATGCATACATTATATTAGTAATCCTTAAAGTCTTGTAAAGTAGGCAAGTATTATTAAACCCCATAGTGCTGTTGGGCAGGAGCTGAAGGCTGGGAGAATAGTACTTTCCCTATGGTCCCAAGTGGGTTTATGGTTGAGGTGAGATTTTAAGTTGGTAGTAGTGTTCTTCGCTCACGGTCTGTAATTAGTCCTTGGTGTATTGAAGAAGGAACTCCCATAGCATTTAATGCTGTTGAAGCTTATGTTCTTATGTTCTCCCTCTCCAGGACCTTGGCCATGAAATGCTAAAAATTAAATTAAAAGAAAACTCAAGAGCACAGCCCCCAAATCTGGCCTCTGATAGAGAATTACCCAATTGATAATGCCACCCTATGTATTCAATAACCTGAACATCCATCCTACTTCTGAATCTTAATAAGATTTTGCTTGACACCATGCCAGCACAGTTCTTAGTTTTTCACATTGCCTACTGGTATAGTTGAAATTGCTGATGTTCAGGGAAGCAAGCAGCACCCAGATGAGCTCCCAGGAGAAGCCGCCTCCATTAAGCTGAATTCTTTTAGATCCCATACTGTCAAGCCAGCTTGGTTCTCTTGCAAGCAAAAGGTGTTTTTTTTAAAAAAAATGTTGTTAACTGTACAGCTAATGTTATTCCACCTTGTACTAATACTGGTAAATGAAGAATAGTTCTTAGCGGCACTCTCGGAATCACTAAAACACCCCTGGTTCTTATTTGGTTATTCATATGAGTTCTGTTTTTAGGGTTCTGGTGAGTTGGAGCTGAAGATTAGAAAAGCCTGCGTGTTTGCTTTTTTAACCTGGGCTCACCTCTTTTCTACTTTTAATCTAATCTTCTTGGCTCTGGGACTTTCCTTAATCTCTGCTTCTGTCTGTCCTCAAATTACCTAATCCGTCATCTTCAATATTTCCTTAGCCTCACTCTTTAGTTTCACTCACCTGTTCTTTAGCACCCACCCACCCCCAGCCATCCGGTCAGCAAGTTTCTTACCATATTCTCTGGCTGCTGCTACTGCTATGTTATGTTCCTCTCAAGCAAGCACTGCCTCTTGTGGGACACCAGACTGCTTGCTGAGTGTGTTGTTTTGAGCAATATTCTCTCCCAGTATCATCAGAGCCTGTATGGTGTGTGCATGTGAGATTGTATTATTTTCTACTGTTGCAAGCTGCCCGGAGGACCAGTTGGGTCAAAAGTGGCAGGACATAAATATTTAAATAAAATAAAACACTGCTGTGCCACAAAATCTACTCTACTCTACTTACCCCTCGGGGTACTCAGAACTGCTTAGGCAAGTTGTTTATATAGGACAAATTCCCTGGCCTATCTGATGCTGTTGTCCAGGCAGTTATTGCTGTAGCCCCTTGCATTTTTCAGAAGGATGGATTGAATCCTAATTGTACAGCTGAGAAAGCATTCTTACCTCTACTTTTGGAGTCCTTGAGATCTTTCAGGGAATGAATTTACTGGAAGGGTGTGTTTGGCTGCTAGTATGGAGCACGCACCTGATCAGGTGAGCCAGTTAGCCGGCAAGAGATTAGCATGAGGCCAAATTAATTCTGTCTGCTGGATGGCTTATAAGGGGCTGTAACCACCGTAGCAGTTTTGTGAGTCTGATCTACTGAGCTTCTAGTAGTAATCTGCGTTAGCCTTCATCTCTGATTTCAAACCACAACAGAAGCACTAGTTAACTTTTAAATAATGCCACCCATCCCATGCCCACTATTTTAGGTGTGTGAGGGGGATGAGAGTACCCTGAAGGTAAGACAGATTCGTGGTTTTTCAACATGTCTGCAGTTCTTATTGACACACATACAGAGAGAGAGAGCGCTAACATTTCTCTGTCCCTCTGAAAAACAATCAATCGCTCCCTTGCCTAAGGGCTTGTTCACACATTGTACTAGTAAGTGCTGAGGAAAAAAATTCTCTTAACTTTCCCATATCATATTTAGGCCATTTAAGTCAACATCAGTTTGGATCATTGTTCCTTGGTGTAATTTGTGATCCCTTTTGGTCACAGAAATGATGTAAATAAATATGCATGTGAGCATGTAGTGTCAAGGTTCACATGTGAATGAGATAACTGCCTTGCTCTAGGACATGGACATGAAAATGTGGCCTCAGACCTCATTATGTGAGGGTCAAATCCTGCAGCAGAAAATTCAAGAACCCTGACTCTCTGCAACCTATTCTGACTGCTGGAGTGGGGGGGGGGGGCTACAAAGCAGCACAACTAACTGTTTAGCTTCCTTCTCAATTACAAAAACAAAACACAGCAAAATTAGTAACTTAATTACACTGAGGAAATAATGATATGCTGGATTAATCACAAGTAAATTCCTAGATTAGTGCATTAGGAATGCACACAGTTGGCTCTTCAGGCAGCATTTAGCTGACAAATCCAATTCCCAAAGCCTAGGCTGAGGCTATCACCGGTGGGTGGGTGTTCACTGGAAAGAGGAAATAAGCAGAAGTTAGACGCTGCAAAGTGGGCTTGTCCTTGTGGGTAACTGTACTGTTGTCACATACAATTAATTAATTACAGATTTAGCTCATGTGATTTAGCTCACGTTTGTAGCCTTGGAACTCTTGGGTAACCAGGTCATATTTTTATAGCTGTCCGGTCTGACTGCCTGCCACATTGGTCCCTTACTTTCTGGGCTTTTTGCAAGAATGGCAAGGAGACAGAACGGAACCTTTGGTAGCTGGATGAGCTATCAGCTGGGTGGTATTAGAAGACAGGAACCTGCTTACATGTGAATATGACTGGTTCTCAGAAAATCATGTAATTAGCCAATTGGATTTTGGTATTCTGCAATTCACGGCCCATACATTGCTCTATCATAGCAGGACTGAAGAAAAATATTTGAACTGGTAAGATACCTGTAACAAGTTTTTAGAAGATAACAGATTTTTAGGTGCCAGTCCTACATAAATCCTTCCAGTTTTGAGGTGCTAGTGAAATTTTTTTGGGGGTCTGAACTACTAGGCATCTACTAGGTTTTGTACTTACAAGTCATTTTTCAGGACTTTCTTCTTGGCTTCATTAGATCTGCAAAATGCAGGGGAATGTATCAAATGGAAAAGTACAGATGACTTCATAGGCTGCATTTGGACATCATTTTCAACTGACATTAAGCCAACAGCTGCACAGACTTGTTGCTGGACTCACATGTGTACCTGTCCACTCCCTTCTCACGAAGAGATTCATGGTTCTGGGCATGCATGACATGCTATTCCAGATGCCTGGCTTAGCTGAATGAAGCCCTGGTGGAGAATTGGGGATTCTTCGTATGAGAAGAGGAGAGAGGTACATGAGGAGGACCAGCAACAGTATGTCATCCTAAAACGATGTCTAAAACAGGCTGTAATGTTATTTTAAAAATACCAAGGGAAGGAGCCGGATAACAATAAGCCCTGCTGCCTGGGTGCTGATAGGAAGTCACTTCCTTATATAATGTGGCCCCAGATAGGAATTGAAATTGTATGTAAACCGCTCAGAGACCTTCCGGGGTTAGAGCGGTATATAAATTGAATGTTAAATAAATAAATAAATAAATAAATAAATAAATAAAAATCCTGCCCTCCATCTGTGGGCAACCAAGTGTGAAGGCTCCTCTTGAGGTTGTAGAGGTAGCAGATAGGGAAAAGGAAGCTGCTTCATCTTTCTCTTGTCTTCTAACCTCTTCCCTTCTTAAGTGTTAGTGGGGTGAGACATAATAGGAAATGAGAGAAGGCCAGCCCAAAATTGACTGTCCTTTAGCTTGCTGGGTGCCCAGCTTCAAAGCCATGGGTCCTCCCCTTGAGGCAGTGAATGACCTAGGTCACATTTCATGCTGCGCCTACTCTTGATCTAAGCAGAGGGAGCATGAACATCCATACCCCAAGGGTGGATGCTGTTTTGTGGCCTGGTGTAGCTTGCCTGCTGCACATGTAAAGCATGACTAGCCTAGCAGAGTCTTACTAATCCAATCTAAGGAGCATGGAAGCAAACATTGTTTACTGTTTTCTGAAAAAGCAATGCCTTTTTGTGGATGTTATTTTTAAAGAAGTGAATTTAAAGAGAGCAATGTACTCACCATGTCCTCTGGCTATCATGTTAGTCCTACTTAAGTTGAAAGAGGAATTGTTAATGTTCAGCTGCAGTGGCAGATGAACTTATATAGAGTTTCTTGGAAGTTGCAAAGAGTCTTCTGTATTTGCCGCAAAAAGAACTGCGTGCAACCAAATCTAAAAGCAGTATGTCATTGGCATGATGTATTTTTAGCCCTTGGACTCCTCAGAGCCAGTTTTCCACAACCACAGAGGACATCCAAGTCATTCCATCATGTCTTCTGGTTTCTTCCACCATCAAGGCCTCCATAATTTATGACCTAGCAAATCTGGCACTTGTAGCCTCACAAGCCAGCCATCAAACCTTGAACATTTTAATTTGATACTGGTTTTCAATTTGAAAATTGTCATGCCCGCGCTGTAGAGAGGTATCGGGAAGTTTCTGGGTGGAATCCAGGATGTACGGACCAAAGCCGGTGGGAGCTCAGGGTCACCTCAGATTTGTTAAGTAGAGTTCAAAATCACTCTAACTCAACGATGGGGGAGATGTTAGACGAGTTCGAGTTTCAGCACTCCTCTCTGTCTCCTCACATTCTCCCTCCATCTTCCTCCTCCCCGGTTTCACCTGACTCTCTGTCTTTATTGCTTCAGAGCGCGCACCTGAGATTCTCTCCATGAACCACTTAAAGTACCCGCGACACCAGCCACAATTCAAAGGGGAATTGTTCCCGATTAATGTGCCAGCCATTTTCCCATCTGTTAGGCCCTTGACGCCCGGCCCAGTGATTCCCACGGCCTCGCCCCCCTCCCTTTGACACAACCCTATCTCTTCGGGGCTGAGGGGCCAGTACCCCCGGTCCCCCTGGAAAGGGACGTGGGCTCTCGTTTCCTCTTTGGCGATAGCTGACAGGGTTGACCCCGGCATAGTCAGGAGGGGGTTGGTGGCGCCCTCCTGACAAAAATTTTAAAAATATGTTTGCACTGTTTTATTGTTGGATTTTTAGAATGTAAACTGCTGTGGAAATTTTGGCTGAAAGGTGAGGTAGAGAGGTTTTAAATAAATAAATAACACTGTTTGTAGGTTGCAAAGCTAGGGGTGATTTCCCACAAGTGCTGCTCCGTGCTCACTCTTCTCTTTGGCCCGATGGTACGTGTCAATTTCACACAAGCTGCTGCGCGACTGCATTTTGCCCCGCAGCTTCATGTGATTTTCCCCGCGTCTACTCAATCCTGTTTTTTGAGGGTTGAGTAGACACGGGGGAAATCGCACGAAGCTGCGGGGCAAAATGCGGCCGCGCAGCAGCTTGTGTGAAATTGACACGTACCATTGGGGCAAAAGGGAGGAGTGAGTGAGGAGCAGCCCTTGTGGGAAATCACCCTAGGAGTTTTATTGAGGCCCTGGTATACCATATATGGTTGGTATGATAGGTAGCATTAAGTTTGATGTGCCACAGGTTGTTCACATGTGCCCTGTATGTTAAGAACTCCACTTTACCCCTTAGGAGTTGATGTACTTCCTCGTGGCTTGGGATCTGTAAATAAATTAGCAGTTGTTAAACTCCAAGCTGCAGATCTTGGACAACCCTTCTTCTGTCGCCCGACTTAGGAACAAGACTGGCGTCAGCAGTTGGCAAGGCGGGGCAGTTGCTGGGAACTGAAGGCTGCCTGAGAGCTGACTGTGGGTGCTGCAACACTGGCTGCTGCAATAGATAACAGGAGCAAGTTAGCATTCCTTTAGAGATGCCATGAATTTTGTGAGAAATGTGTTTAGTAGTCATACATACATTGTAGCCATACATACTTCACCCAGGCACCCATCTTGGAATTAAGCCCGCACTAACCACACCTTCTCCAAGGTGTTCAGCAAAAAGTATATGCCACTTGGCCAGTAGGTGGCAACTAAGAACATATATTGCAAGATTGGTTCTACCTAGCGTCATGGTTGGTCAGATCTGCTAACTAAATGATGTGAGGGGAGACCTATGCCTCCTATACGGCTAGGTGAAAATGCGCACATGTTAAATAACATTGATAACGCAAATGTATATGAACATCAAATTGTATGAATTTAAAAATGTTTACTTGAGAGCTGCTGTGGTGTGGTAGTTAGAGTGCTGGATTAGGATGTGGGAGATCCAGGTTCAAATCCGTACTCTGCCATGGAAACTTGCTGAGTGGCCTTGAGCCAGTCACACACTCTCAGCCTAACCTACCTGACAGGGTTCTTAGGAGGATAAGATGGAGGAGTGGGAAATGATGTAAGCCACTTCTCCCACTGGGCAGAATGGTGGGGTATAAGTGAAGTAAATATTGTCTATGGGATTAAATATTGTCTATGGGATTTTATTGTGGATGTTTAACGCTGTTTTATTGTATTTTATCTATTTAACCTGGCACTAGCCGTACGTTTGCCGCCCTGAGCCGTTTGGAAGAGCGGGATATAAATCCAAAATAAATAAATAAATAAATATCTGTAATGTTTGGATGACTGACTGATTTGCTCACTGTTTATTTATACTATTTAGTTGCCGAGGGTCATACAATAACAAGAGGCCTCTGAAGGCAGGGTCGGGGGGGTACATAGGAATGCCTCTGGGGTCTGTGAGAATGTGCATATATGAACCATTGCCAGTTCTACACTGAATACTTAAAAGTTGCCTGGCAAACATACTTGAACTGCTAATGAACGGCAAACTTATTGATGGACAATTGGCTCCCTGTTCATGCCCAGTGAACAGACGGTGAGCTGAGCCAAGCAGTCCTACTTTCCCTTCCCTATCCTCAGTGAAGCAGCAGCTGTAGAGAGGACAGAACAGGCTGGTGAGAAGCAGCAACCTGCCCTTCCCCCTGCCCTGCCCTCAGGAGAGCAGCCGTCACAAAGACGATGGAGCTATCTTAAAGTGGAATTATCATATGATAATCTCAATACGATAAGTAAATATAAGAATTAACACTGGATTGTTAGTCAGTTCAGGCAAAATCCTACCTAATCTGACCTGCCTCACTTTATGACAGCCCATGAGGGGCTCACAGTGAATGCGACAAGAACTCAAATCTGTGCTAGGTCAGACCAGCCCAACTTGGGCAAACCTCTAGCTTGGTACACCCAGCTGGCCAGCCGGCCAGCCAAAGAACCAGCATAGAACAGCTGGTCTTTTCAGAGCTGCATGCAAAATCTTCCTCTCTGCTGAGAGTCTGTTCCAGTCTTTTAACTATTTTATAAGCAGGTTGAGTGCTTTCTGAAATGCTGAAAAGCTCATGTGTGACCAGAGTGATGATCTGTTAAGGAGTCCCACTACACAGTTTTTGTCTTGTAGTGAATCTATGTGATGCTGTCTTCCGTGTACTGGCTTTCTGACCTTACCAGAGCATTGGACAAATGGCCTTGTTCCTTTGGCATGTGACCCCATAAACTTGTGTGGCTTGTATGTGCCTGGAATAGAATTGCCTTGCTGTTCAGCACTTTCAAGGCAAAAGCAGCTGATACACAGACAATGGTCAGAGGCAGAACAGAGCAGGGAGACTTCAAAATGGTAGCACTGTCTTGGTCAGGCGGGGTATACTGGATAAATTCCATGCCCCAAATGCTTTATTTAACTGCTACATCAAAGACTGTTGAATACCTGCGCCCAAAATAAATACATCATACTGAGAATTTGAGGAGTTATTTTCTTTCCTATTATCCCCCCAAAATGCAAATTTGTGATATTGGGTTCTGCTGGGCCCACTGCCAAGGAAACTGTGGAAAGCAAAGCTCACAGAGGCCTTTCAGGCCCCAGCAGGAGTCCCCACAGGGTCCACTGCAATTGGCTTTTCATAGCTGTTTGCTGTTGCAGCTGAGCCTCAGACTGAGATGAAGCCTCTTCTGGTTGCCGGGGTGGGGGCTGGATTTGTCCAAGCAACAACTCCAAAAATATACATGACATTTCTTAACCATCCAGAAGTAGCAGGGAGCATGGATTCTTTCTGTCTGTCCTGTCCTCTTACCTCCTCATGAACTTAAATGCCACTTGTGACCTATTTCCTTTGGCTGTATGTGGCTATGGGATAGGGTTTTTTAAAAGCCGGGGGGGGGGGAGGAGTCCAGGCCATATATTTGGTTTTTTGACCAGTTGCCAGGAAAGAAAAGACAAAGGTATTTTCCCTCTCTCCACAGCTGTATACCTTAGGTAAACCAATAGCTTTTCTTCAAAAGAGCGGGAGCCACTCATGCTTGCCCTGCAAGCGGTGATCTTAGGCTTGCCAAGTCCCCCCGGGGGGCGGGGAAACCCCCGCCTCAGAGGCCCGTTCCTCGCCGGCGGCAGATTGGGCCCTGGGGGGAACCCCACCCCCAAAGTATGCGACATCCACGTCACCCGGAAGTGACGTGACCATGCCGGGCACGCTGGGGGCGGGGCCAGGGTCATCCGAGGCAAAACTCAATGGTTTTCCCTCAGATGGTTGTGGCCCCACCCCCAGTGTGCCCGGCGTGGTCGTGTCACTTCGGGGTGACGTGGATGCGGCGCGCACGCTCTCCGGGAGCAAACCAGGAGTCCCCCGCTCCAGATGAAGGTACGACTTGGCAACCCTAGGTAACCTTGCTGGTTACAGGGCAGGTGCCCACGGCACCCACTCTTTTGAAGCGAGGGGGGGCGCTTGTGCCTGCCCTGCAAGCAGTGAAGTCGCCAGCTGATTAGAGCTGAGGAAATCAGGAATGACCAACCACCTGTGAGGTGCAGCAGTGCTGCTGGTCCAGCCTCCCTGATGGCTTCAAATACGCTCCCCCCACCTCCTACACCTGACAGGCAGATGTCTGTCAGGGCAGCAGTGGGTGCAGGGTGCTTAAAGCCATCAGGGAGCCCACCTGAGCAGTAGCACTTTAGCGATCCTGCAGGCCCAGCCTCCACAATGGCTTGCAATACCCCTCCCCCTCCCCCTCCTACACTGGACAGGCAGTTGCCTGTCAGGTGTAAGAGACGGGGTGGGATGCTTACAGCTGTTGGGGAGGCTTGCTCAGCAGGACTGCCTTAGCACTGCTGCTGGCCCAGCCTCCCCAATGCCTTTTAACACACTCCCCATCAACACCAGACAGGCGGGGGTCTGTCAGGTATAGGAGCAGGGCCAGGGTCCTTTAATCCATCAGGGAGACTGCCTGAGCAGAAACACCTTAGGAATGCTGCTGGGCCAGCCTCCCTAATGGTTTTAGACATACTCTCACCCACCCCTTGTCCACCTGACAGACAGTTTCTGTCAGATGCAGGAGCAGGGGGCAGAAATGGAGTACAGATCTGTGGACTCAGGCCCCGGTGACACGGAGAATTTGCCACATGAGAGGCATGAATGTCGGGCGTTTTTTCGGGGTGCAATCACACGGCAACATCTGGGAAGCATAGCGCACCCGTGGCCAACCTGTGGCGTCCCGCCAAAGATGCGGAGTTAAAAAGTACCAAGGAAAGTGCAGTAGTATCCGGAAAATGCACGGCACAGGCGGGCATCTGATCGCGGGAGCACTAGTATCCCATGGCATCCGGCCCTTCACAAACTGGATGTTTTTCATAAGCGCATGTGCAGAAACACAAAACTGAAAGCAGTGCTGCTCCACGGAACTGCGCATGTGCACAAACGCGAAACGCTTGTGTAATTGCACCGCACCGCTTCTTTGCCATGCTGCAGCATCACCGTGTGATCACCAGCTAACAGCTGAAGCACGGAGACTCGGGGGACTGTGTGATAGGGCTACCGCGCTTTATTTTGCTCCAGGGCGAACAGCCATGCCTCCCCCCTGCGTTACCTGGCCCGTGTGACCGGGGCCTCAGTGCTGCAAATTGATGACATGGTCCACTATCCTGTAGAGTTCCTCAGCACCCTCAACCCTTCTCTTCCCAGCCCACAAGCTTCTCCTCAAAGTGGGTGCTCCGGTAATGCTGCTGTGGAGCCTCAACCCACCCAGACTCTGCAATGGCAGCAGACTGCAAGTGAAGGCCCTGCAGAGGAACATCATCGAGGCCACATTGGTCACCAGCAGTGCTCGGGGAGAGTTGGTGTTCATACCATGCATACCATCAGAAACCCCCTTTGAGTTCAAGAGGCTGCAGTTCCCCCTCAAGGTCTGCTTTGCTATGACCATCAACAAGTCCCAAGGCCAGACACTGAAGGTGGCAGGAATTGACTTGATGACGGCTTCTCACTTGGACAATTCTATGTGGCCCGCTCCAGAGTGAGCTCACCAAGCAGACTGATGATCCTAGCACCTGAGGGCAGAACCACCAATGTGGTCTACAGAGATGTCCTTCAGAAGAGAAAAAAACAGTTCATATGTCTCACTTCATTTTTTACACTACAATCATCTCCACTAGAATTCCTACAACAAATGTCACATTTCAAACTTCACATCATCAGTATTATAACTGGATTTACGGAACTTAAATACTGTAGCAAAGCACGGGTATCAGGCTAGTCTCTCCCTTATTATAATTGAATAGCAACGTTCTATATTGAACGTTCTAAATTTGGCCCCTTTAGTGTTAGGCCGGTGGGACTGCCACTTACCATATCTGCTGACCAATAAGAAGGCGAAGCCCGGTCCCGCCCACACCACCACTGCGAGATGTATCGAAGAGTCAGCCGGCACCATTTTGATTGTTCCTCTCAGACGACGAGGACTACCAAAGCAAACTGTCCGTTCCCCTCCCACCACCCCCACACTCCAGCAGAGGCCTCCGGCCGCAGGGTCCGTTTTCCCTCTCACACCCACCCACTCCTGGGCCGGCGACCGGAGGCGCAAGCCTCCCGCCGCCGGGTCCCTATCCGTCCCACCCCCACCCCACTGCTGGGCCGGCGACTGGAGGCGCAAGATTCCTGCCTCCGGGAATGTTTCCCCCCTCCCCCCACAACAGGCACCGACCGCCGGCCTGGACTGGGTCCGGGGGGGGGGAGCCGGCGGCCCGGGCCAAACGG
>NW_015167559.1:777327-777546 GCF_001447785.1 Gekko japonicus
TTGTACCGGTTCAGAGGCCAGGTCTACTAATATAGTGGGATGGGGTGGGTAGATCTCCAGAAACCAGGTCTACCAACACAGTGGAATGGGGTGGGTAGACCTGTTCTCCAGACACCAGGTTTACCAATACACTGGAATGTGGTGGGTAGACCTGTTCTCCAGAAGCCTACCCAACCCCTTCCACTATATTGGTAGACCTGGCCTCTGGAAACAAACTCT